>NW_010526976.1:39289-41596 GCF_000687285.1 Phaethon lepturus
AACACGCTGGCAGAGGTGGGCGGGCGGTGTAGGGCTTGCAGGGGGGCTGTTGGGTTTTTTGCGTGTGGGTGGGAAACTGAGGCATGGAGAGAGGGAAAGGTGTGCGTGGGAGGAGTTGAAACCCGGTCTGCAGGCTGACCACTGAGCCGTGCCGTGGTGAGCAAAACGCGCTGATGTGAGGCACGGTCCACGCTATATTCTTTTGCCGTTGCTGCTGAGAACGCTCTGCTGATGGTATTTTTGTCCGTCTTGACAGGGCATATGAAATCACACCTTTTTGGGTTTCTTGCTGAATGTCTGCTTGGCTGTACTTGCTGCACAAGGTCAAGCTGCCTGTGCCATTGGCTGTAATGGGGCAAAATAAAGCAAAAAAAAAGGCATTTGGTATTTTAAAAGCAAGGAAGTGATTTACAGCAAGGAAGGGTTACGGTCTGTGTTGCAAAAGCTGCTCCGAGTTCCCCAGAACACTTCGTCTTCCAGCCTAGCACAATGAAACATGCTTCCATCACACAGTCAAACCTCTGTCCGGATCCCTCAAGCATGTCCCCCCTTTTCCCCTTTTAAATCACATGGATGTTTCTGACACGGCCTTACCCCAAGAGACTTGAAAGTGCTGAGAGAAAAATGTTATTTTCTGCTCTTCAGTTACACCTCATTACAGTAATTGCAGACTAGTTTTCACTGCATCTGGCCACAGTCTTGAAAAGATGCAAAGCTCCATCCATGTAGCATCTGTTCAGTGCCCAGCACTGATTTATGTCACAGTAGCTGGCAGGGCCCATCTGATCTTGCTCAAGGCATCTGATAGCTGTGTGCCTGTCCCAGGATAGTCTCTGATGTTCATCCTAAACTGTCTCCAGACTCACCTCACCTACCTAAGGTGACTCTCTGAGATGGGACAGGTCTCCAGCTGGAGGTGCCTGTCGCTAGAGCCTACAGGGCAAACCTAGAGTAGACTTGAGGCAGATAAAACTGAGGAGAAAGGGATCCCTCCTGGGCCAACTTGCCTAAAACTTGTACGAAGGCTGATGTGGAGCCAGGGACTTGCACTGTCACCTCCACAGTCCTATGGTGATCCTCCATTCCCAGTCCCACCTTCCCCTTGTTTTGCAAAACGTGATAACAAAGCTATTTCCAGCCCATCGAATGCAGCTGTATGTATACTGCTCAGACAGCACCAGAGGCCATCAGGTTACACCATTACTAATATCAATCTATTTATGGGAAATACTGGGTTGCTTCTCTTAACTAAACTTTGAAAGATGACAAGTCAGAAGCTTAGCTGTGACCAGATTTTTCCTCCAAATGGTGAAGACATTCGTTACTTCCCAAGGGGCAAAGTCTCAGAAGAAAAAGCAATTGTGCCTTTTGCTTTGTTCTGCATTTGGCATCAGCGGGATTTTCAAATGAATGGAGTTAATATTTTAATAAGGAATAGGTGAATAATCCTAGTAAAACTTTATTTCTCTTCTGAAATGCACAGAGAAGCTTAATGTCTTCAGCTGGAGCATGAGACACGTAACACTGTTGGATCTTGGATTTACATCTCCAGCCAGCTCTACCATTCAAATGCTGGGTGGGTTTTGTGAGGTTTCAGGTGATTTCTGAGCTTCACATTCTCCATCTGTATTAGCAGCATTATGGGGAGGTGATGTCTGGCACAGGCCTGTCGGGATGCTTGCTATCATGGTAGGCACAAATTACAAGACTGTTTGGTGAAAAATGTTTTTGATGTAATTCATGTTTCTATTTGTTATTACCACCATCCAAATTTTTGTCTCTTTTTGACAAACGGTTTAATGATTCACATTTTCTTCCTTTTTTTCTGCTTTCTCTTGGGAATTACAATATAAAAGGAAGAAGATGAAGAGGAGGAAGAGTCACAGAAGGAGCTGGATTTGCCAGTCTTGGAGAATGAGCCCTTACCAGGTATAAGTAATGTGTGGAGCTTGCTTCCTCTTTGTGGTGCAAATTAAAACCTATCTTTTCCAAATTAGCCTGAGCCAGGATGATAATGTGATGGCATTCAGATCACGGCAAATGAAAAAGAGAGATCTGTGATAACAGACCTGGGACTTGTTGCCTGTCTATCACAGCCTGTCTATTATCTTGGGATTTTATTTCAGCTTGTTAACACAGTGGTTCTGTGTCCGTATAACAACAGGACAGGCACTTGCAGCTAATGCAATTAAAAATGTCTTTGACCTCATCCCTTTGCAAAGGGAGTGACTAAGGGTACGTGCGTATATATCTCTCTCTCTCTGCAGTTCTCTCCTGCAATCCATACACCACAGAGGCATATCCGTG
>NW_010526976.1:41650-42055 GCF_000687285.1 Phaethon lepturus
AATCATAGAATCACAGAATGGTTTGGGGGGTCTTTAAGGGACCTTAAAGATCATCTAGTCCAAATCCCCTGACATGGGCAGGGACACCTTCCACTAGATCAGGTTGCTCAAAGCCCCATCCAACCTGACCTTGAACACTTCTAGGGAGGGGGCATCCACAATTTCTCTGGGCAACCTGTTCCAGTGTTTCACCACCAGCACAATAAAGATTTTATTCCTAATATCTAATCTGAATCTACCCTTTTTCAGTTTAAAGCTGTTACCCCTTGTTCTATCACTCTACTCCCTGATGAAGAGTCCCTCCCCATCTTTCTCATAAGCCCCTTTCAGCCCTGGCAGCTGCAGGAAGGTCTCCCCGGAGCCTTCTCTGCTCCAGGCTGAGCCCCCCCAGCTCTCCCACCATGA
>NW_010526976.1:42165-45988 GCF_000687285.1 Phaethon lepturus
TGTCTCTCCTGTGCCGAGGGCTCCAGAGCTGGACGCAGCACTGCAGGGGGTCTCCCCCGAGCGGGGCAGAGGGGCAGAACCCCCCCCTCGCCCTGCTGGCCACGCGGCTTTGGGGGCAGCCCAGGACATGGTTGGCTTCTGGGCTGTGAGCGCACATTGCCGGTTCACGTCCAGCTTTTCCTCCACCAGTACGCCCAAGTCCTCCTTCACAGGGCCACCTGCAATCCACTCCTTGCCCATCTGTGTTTGGGATTGCCCTGACCCAGGTGCAGGACCTTGCACTTGGCCTTGTTGAACGTCATGAATTCGTGACTTTTTCTATCTCCCCCTTTAAAGAACTCCATTTTCTTCTCACTAACAAGAAACGATGGGCCATGAAATCTCTCTATAAGTTTTGGATATGAAGCACATCCAGGCTGAAGGTTGTTCACTCCGGTTTGGTGGAGCTGGCTGTTAAAATCATTGGCAGTTCCCAAAATGTCTGTTAAAAAGGTATCCAGCAGTGTTTGTCCCTGCCACTCCGAGCCTGTTTTGGTGGGAATCTCTTCCTTCTCCTACCCCTTGCCTGCCCAGACTTGTTTTGGGGAGTCTCATGCACTTCCTGCTCCCAGACATGCGTTGAGGGGAGTGGACAACAGGTATTCCCTGAAAAGAGAATTTTGACTTTCTGAGAGAGCATCCATCATCTATCATCGTCTGGCTGCCCCATCTGCTTTGTGGACTCAAAACTCAGAGGGGTGGTTAATCTGGTCCTGTGTCCAGACTGTATTTAAATTTGGGGTGACTTGGTAAAACCGTATGAATTCTTTAGTCACACTTGATGTAGCAGCTGGCTGGGTGGAAGGAGGTCTCAATGCAATGCTCTCATCCTCTGAGACACGGACTCCACCTGCCAGCAGTGAGAGGGATAAGATCCTAGATAAGTGTGATCTCAGATAGGTGCAGCTCTGAGCATCCGTATTCCTCGTGCGGATGCTTATTACCATGGACTCCCATAATCTTTACAAGTGCTGAGCACATGTCGATGCTACGGGAGCTCTGCGTATGCGGATGCTTATTACCACAGACTCCCATAATCTTTACAAGTGCTGAGCACATGTCGATGCTACGGGAGCTCTGTGTGTGAGGTTGGACCCAGAGGTATCGTATCTTACCCTTGTGGCTTTCTAGATAAGGCAAAGCAAACAAGAGGTCAGCATGCATTTCATCTGTGTAGGGTCTCCTGCTCCCTCCCTGCCTGGTTTGCTATGAGCAGAGCAATAAAATAAAACGTTCTCAGCAAATCTGCAGTTATAGATTGAAGTGGGGCTGGCATTTCCCATGAGCCCACCCAGATGTCAAGCGAGAGATCAGAGCTGGAAAAGGACCCTGGAAAAAGCTGCCTGGGCATCTCTTTAGAGTGTTTAAAATTTTCTGGGCAGGTGATTTAATTGCTTGGTAATATCCAGTGCTGGAACATGAGTGAGCTCTAACCTGAAGCCCAGTTTATGATAATAGAGGACTTTGCATAAACAGTTGTTACCAGCCGCAGATGCTGAGATTTAGGATGCTGGGACTGGGGAGGGGAAAATGTCGCAGCATCCTGCTGCAGTGGGGCTGCCCGTGCTGGTCAGGGCTGTGCAGCAGCACAAAGCTGCTGAGAGTTGGCATTTGAGCTGATGTGGCTGTGGAAAAAGTGTAGAGGGGGAAAAAAAGCAATCAAAAAAAGCTCTCTCGTCTTCCCCACCGACGTCAGCACTGGACCTGCCTGGCCTCGACATCGGTGCGAAGTCTGTGCCATGTCCCGCAGGCAGTGTGGTAAGGAAGCAGCAATGAAATGAAACGTTTTTACCGATGTAGCTTTTACCCTTTGTCAGTTAGAATCAGTCACAAGGTTGCTTTGATTTTCTGTGGCAGAGAAATGAAAGCGAACCTCCCGGCTCTTGCATTCGCGATCCAACAGGCAGGTTAGTGAGCAGAAACGCCCTGAGCAGCACACAGCTCTGGGACTGGTGTATGGGGAGCCAACTGGAGATCAATACTCAGCTGAAGAGTTGCCCTCTGAATTGTGATTTATCTAAATTCCACCAAAGAAAGAACCTGAGCAAAATTTACTTAATTTTCTGAACAGAAGAATAACAAATATTTCCCATGTAAAGTCTGAGAAGTCCAGACATCATTTTGTTATTGGTTTTTAGCATTGCTCACAGGAATGTGTAATTTTTAAAAATGAAAGACTGCATATTTTCCAGGCTTAAAAAAGAGGATGGCACCAAAAGAAATGCAAGTTTGTGAAGAGAATGTTCTTTAAAAAAACCAAAAGGGTTGTTTTTCATAAATATCTGAACAAAATCCAGTTCAGGACTAGCAAGATGCCAAGAGGAACTGGGAAGAGAGACCAAAGCTCTGGGAACCACTTTGATGTCCAGCTGCCACCCGCATCTGTCTGCAGACGACTCTGCAGCACAGAACAGCCTTTCCCCACCAAGACCTGTGCAAGGGTGGACATGAGGCTGGTGTGAAGCTGGTAGGAGATGCGCTGGGTGGCTGTGAAGCTGCTTTCTGGGCCCTCCATGGCAAGGCAGAGGGAGTTTTCCCCCTTTGCACTTCCTTAAACTTACCTCTAGGTAAGGACTAGATGAATATCTTCCACTGCTGAGATTGCCCATGACCTGTTACTGGCAAAAAGGGGTTAACTCTGCCTCTAGGCAGTACCCATTTATTGCTCTGGACCCTCCTGGTGGAAGTGCAGGTCCCAGCAAACTGCAAAGAAGTGAGGGAGGAGCAGCTGGGGTCCATTGCCCCCCAGGCAGAGCCAGGAGGAGGGCCGCGGGTGTTTTGCTGGGGCAGCAAGCGGAGGGGAAGCTCTGTCACAAATTCCTTGTCTTAGTGTCTCCTAACCTCACTGCAGGAGGCCTGCTCCATCTTCACTTGCTGGGTTCTTTCTCTTGCTCTCCGGTGACAGGTCCCTCCTTAGCTCTGGACCATAGCTTAAACACCTGTGGCATGGGCATCCGTGCTAACGGCTTTGGCATGAGCCCCGTGCAATGCAAAGAGCAAGTTTCGGCAGCCTTCTCACCACCGCTTTGCAACTGCACCTTCACAAGCTCCATCGTTCGGCACAGGCACCAGGAGCAATGCCGGCACCATCTCTCAATACCGCAGGGACACAGCGTCCAGGGAAAGGTAAACTCCACAGACCAGCCAAAAACATCCGTCCCTCCTCCACAAAAGTTGAAAGCCAAAGCCAAAGTAGGAAACCAAGGGAAATGAAGGAAAAACAATGTCCTGGCTTCTTGCTAAAGAAAATCCACAGGGTGGCTCCTCTCTTCTTGCTGCCATGGTGTGGTTACGCGCCGCACCACAAGCGAACTGGCCACCACCCAAACAAAGCAGAAAGCACATTTCTGAGCAGAAATCGGAGAGTTCACAGGTAACTGGCAAGTGGATGTAGCTGCAGTAGTTTAAAATACTGAGGACTCCAACTGGATGTGCCGGTCTTCTATCAGAGGCTACTGCTTCTGCACTAGGGTTGGAGAACGAAGATGCTTAAACCATCTTAGAGTGATAAAGGAGGTGGAAACGCCAGCGCTGGATGGTGAGCTGCCCAGTAAGACATGGGCATGTGTTCACTTCTGCTGCCTTTCAGGCCAGCCTGTGCAGCTGGTGGCACTAAAGCAAACATCTGCAGGGCTGCAAAATGAGTTTTTTAAAATGCCTTCCTTAACCCGGTCCAGATTTCCTTCGATTGCAGCAGGATCAGGCCACAGGTATTTTTAACCAGTGCTGAAGCAACTGCACTGCTGGTCGGCTGCAAAGCGGACGCGGTTTTCCTGGTTCAGCA
>NW_010526976.1:46019-73541 GCF_000687285.1 Phaethon lepturus
CGTGGCTTTCAGATGCTCACAGGACTTCTGCATTAAGGCACAACTTCCTTCTCCAGATACCGGAGAATGAAATATTCTGTCATCTGGAGCTTTTTCCATTTCTGAGATAGCAGCTTACACGAGAAAAGCCTAAACTGGCCAAGATGTTTGTATCCCTGGCAAAAAAACTGCTTTAGCAGAAGTGGAGCAGCAGGTTAAAAATGACAAATGGGGCTGAAATACATTTTGCTGAAGTAACCTACTGGTGCCAAGCAGAGTTCAACCGGAGATGGATTTGGGTCTTGCAAACTAGAAAATACCCCAAGTTTCAGATTTACCCCCCTTCCGCTTCCCCCAGGCACGTGTGCAGTTTTCTTTGTGTGTGTGACCGATGGTAGAGCCAGTCGTCACATTGCAACAGAAGCAGAGCAGGCAGGTCTGGATTCTGTTTCGATCCTTTTTACACAGCACCCACATCGTAGGGTCCGTGTGTGTTCCTCCCTGCAATGCCACGTACAAATGGAAACCCGAAAAATCACAGGGAATGCTGGAACTGAAGGGCGAGAAAGGGTGCAGGGATGTGTGGGTTTTATTACACGGAACTTCCTCAACGTGGCTTACCCTCCAGTAACAAAAATTGAGTATTTTTTTACTCAAAGCATCAGCAGTGTCACAGACACGCTCCTAAACTATGGCCCATTTGTTTACGTTGAGGTAAAAATAAGAACTTTAACAAAATCCCTTCCTGCAGTGCAGGATGCAAATATACATCACACACCTTGAACATCATTTAAAATAACAACCCATGTTGTTATTTTAACAACACACACGTGTGACCTGATCCAAACTGCAAACGCCACGTAACACGCCAGGCAGATCCCTTCACGTCATTTGCAGACGAACTGTCCCCTGGCCTGGGAGCAGGAGCCTTTATCACAGCTTCTCTGAAGGCGAACAGAGACGGGGGATGTCTTGGCAGCTCCACCAGACGCAAGAGCTGCCGAGGAGCCGGGGATGTCCCTCTGCAGCGTCCCTGCCCCTGCCCCGGGCGCCTGGCTTGGTGAAGCCCCGGCCAACGCAGGAGCAAACTGCATGGGGTATCGCTTTTCAAAAAGCAGATGGTTTGCAGTTTCCCTTCGGTGTGGCTGATAAGCAAGCAGATGTTGGGGGATTTATCTGTGTTTCTTGAAATGGCCAAGTGGAGCTGGGAATCTGGAGGGATTTCTGGTATTTCCTACTTCCAGTCAGGCTAAATATACTTGAGGATGACCTTTATCTCAGTATCTTAACCCTACCTCTTCTAATCCTGATGTGAAAAACAAAGCAAAGGGATTCCTGGAAACGTGAGGTTAAAAAAAAAATAGGTGCTGGTCCTTCTTTTTTCCATCTCTGGAAAGGGAACGTGGTCATTAAGGGGTTTGGCAGTTCAGCCTGGTTATTATTTTATTCCATATAAATCCAAAGCTCTTTCATTGTGTTCAGTGAAGCTTTCCTCACCTCCTGCTTTTTATATAGAAAATGTAAATCACTTCTTTTTAAATTCCTTTTGGACCACCACAGATCTCGACCCACCAAAAATGTCTTACAGGAGACTCTCATACTCTCAGTTTAAAATACCAGTATCCATGAAACAGAGTCAGCACAAATTCTGACCATTTAAAGTTTTTGCTTTTAATCACAAAAGTTGTTTCCCAAGGCAAATTCCAGGGGAGCAATCTGTTGCCAGCATGGCCTTTAGGTAGTATTGAACCTTTGGCAGACCTGCTAGGTAGAAATCCTCTTCTGGAAGCTCCTCCAAGGAGTTTTCCTCCAGCCTTTTGTACCCCACGGATTTTTCCTCTCCAGAGCTATGTCTGGTCTCTGTGTTCAGTGGGGAGATCAGACACTGCCACTACGGACTTGGTCCAGGTACCTATCTCACTTCGGATTCTCCAGCAGCTCCAAGCTAACAGAGTTCTTAAAAAAAGACTTAAATTTAGAAAATGGAAATTTTGTATTAAAAATATTGCATGCCATGACCTACTTCAGGAAAGTCCATGTGCAAGGATCCAAGTGAACTTTCCTTCTCTGGGTCTGCTTGTGTAAGGAGGGATGTTCCCTCTCCTGTCCTCCTGGAGAGCGGGATTTGGGTACATTCCTTGTGTCTGTCTGCAAGAGGCTGCACCCAGCAATGGCCACATGCCAGCAAATGCTCTTTTCTTGTTCTCTTACAGCCCTACCAATATCTGATATCAGTCTTTTATTTCTTCCTTTTACTGTCTCCTTTCTTTTAACTCAAGACCACGAAGTACACTGGGGAGGTAAACTGAGGTTCGTATGTTGGAATTTCTCAAATTCTTCAGTCTTGAGTATCTGGGTTTTTTTATTGGGAGATACAGGATATGTATGGGGCCAGTTAGGACAAAAGAGCTATAAAAAGACCAAATTTAAGGATTTTTAAGTTATCAGCACTTCTGGAAGAGAAATATAATCCTCACGGCTGAAGGGATATGCTTATCTGCTCTTGAAGCCACTGGTTTCAGCCTTACTTGGGGATTGGCTACCGGGCTAACTGGACTTCAGATCGGATCAAGTGCAGTGACCCTCACATTCCTTTTTTCCATCTGCACACCACACTCTCTGCAGCTACACTCTTCCCGATGAGGGAGGTTTGTACCTATGTTGGATTTGGCCCTGCTTCTCTAGCCTGACAACACCAGCCCCGGAACCGAGTGCGTAAGACGCAGAGCACGCGTACGCTCTGCAGCGCGGGTACGGAGCACGACCCCGGCCCCAGCTGCGGCTGTCGGGTGCTGCTGGAAAGCAAATTACAGTAACAAAGAGCTATCTGCAAGCAGTTCGAGGATTTGGCAGATGCTCTTACCCAACTCAGTAGAAAAGAACGTCATTATCTTCCAAGCTTTGAGTATTGCTTTTCACGTGCGGTGGCATTGTGTTTACTAGCCAGCGCTGGTTTTATTTGTGAAAAGGGAGCTGCAAACAAAGCTCCAGCTATTGTCTCCGGGAGCGGGGGAGGCTGGATTTCCTGCAGAGAGGAAGCTGGGCAGGTGGTGAAAACTTTGTGGAAAGATTTGTTTTGCCAGCTGCGGTGCGGTGGGATACATCCCGAACACCCCACACCTATGGCGCCTGCGGCTTGTCATGCAGCGAGAATAAAACCCAAAGTCTCTCTGGGTTTGTTCGGACTGGAAAGTGCCTCCTTAGTGCCAAAAAGATTAGTAGAATATTTCCTGTATCCACCCTGCAGAAAGCGGGATGTCGGAGAGCGGCAGCACATCTCGTCTTAGGGCCAAGAGGAGACAGGGAAAACCCCTGAGATGTTACACAGAGCCCGGAGTAATGCTGGAAGTTACAAAGAGGCAGAGACTGTGTAGTATCTGCAGTGTAAGGACTGAGGAGAGCGGAGAGAGGTGAATTTCTATATTTTCTGCTACACAAAGTATAAAAGCACTCACACTCCCCAGCACCAAGGCATGCCCTGAGCACAGGGCCAGTTAGTTAGCCCAGGCAGGGATGAAGGCTCCCAGTGTTCTGGAGCCGGAGCAGGCAGGACATCCACATGCAGGGCTGCTGCCCACAGGGGTTACCATGGACAGGTTAAATAGGTCTGCAAAAAATTTTCATTTTTTCCCCCAACCTTCTGTCCTATTTCAGCGAGGAGAGTGGGAGAAGACAAGAGTGATGCCAAGGAGGTACCTGCAGGTCATCCAACAACTGATAGAGGAGGAAATAAAGAAGCAGGTGAACTTTTGTTCATCTTTGGTTTTCCAGCTCATGCACTGAAAAATGTGTTTTTCCTCAACTGGTTGCTGGAGAAAGGGCTCTTCTTGCTAATGGCTAGAACTGCATGAAGCCTCCCAACCCCAGGCCCTGCCTGGAGCGGGGTAAATGATATTCTCTGTAAAATGTGGTCAGGTTTCAGTATCAGATTGGCTAAATATGCTTCTGAGGCAGCAGGGTCTTCTCCACGCTAGACTTTGCAGATGTGTTTAAAATAGCTCCTACGCTTCAGCAAAAATGGTTTTCTGCTCTCACCAGGGCCCCTCCAATCTGTCTGCTCAGGCTGGCAGAGCCCAACTGCAAGAAGCAACAAGTTGCAGGACCATCTGGCTCCGAAACACCGGCGCCAGGCAAAGCACGGTCCAACTCAAAGGAGCAATAACAGGAGCAATCCACCAAGGGTGGTCCGTGGCCACCAGGTTCCGGCAGAGCCCATGCGAAGTGTCCACAAAGCACATCTACACGTGCTTCCTCGCAGAATACCCCCAGGCCCAGCTGCCTGCAGGGAACATCAAGAGGAACAAAATAGGGCATTTTTCTGTTTTCGGTGTGAGAAGTACTCACTGTGGCATCTCAAATAGATCATGATTCTACTGATCTCTTTAGGAATACTCCTACATCTGGCAATAAGGTGAACAACCCAGGCCATTGGAAGGGAGCGGCCATGAGTGGGAGCATGGTCCAAGGATTAGAAGAGCAGCCTGGGAACCTGGGTTCAGGTTTTGGCCTGCCAGAGACCCTCTGTATGAACCAAAAGGACAGAATAGGCACACATAGGGGACCACATGCTTTTTTGTCCAAGAGATGTCTAAGCTCGGTATTTCCAAAGCACCAGGACACATGCAGAAGGCAAACGGGAGGTGAAGCTCAGCACACTTGAGCATCACCACGCAATTCGTGTCTGACGGGCCCAGTGTTAATGGAAGGTAATGCCACTTCCCTTGCTAACAGGGATGTGGAGGAAGAAAGTCATGCAAGACTGCAAAGGGCTCAGAAGTTGCAGTAGGAGCACAGGACATAGCTAGTATAAGGAAGCTGAGGGCATACAACAAACCTGGCCCAGTGCTGATTTATCTGGTGCTTTCTCACATTTCCACTTGGCTTCCTCTCCCGCCACCACCCAGTTCCCCACCCGCTCACTGAATATCCGATTTTCCAGCTGGTAATCCTCACCCCATCCACATCCCCTCTGAATATGGTCTAGACAGTCTAATTGTATATAATCCTATAGCTATAGCGAGCACCCACACTAAGCCCCGCAGCTCTGTGCGTGCCAGGGACTCATCTGCACTCGCCTTTGCTGAGCATTCAGAGCACGTGTTGTGGGGGAGAACGTGGGGATTAAAGGGTCAGGGTGAGGGGAGGATGCAAGCTCATCCCTTGCAGTGTGTGATAAACAACACTGCCTCGTACTGATTTTTGCTGATGAAGTGACAAATGTTGAAGGGAGTCACGGCGTTATCTCAGAGCACCTTGTTGCGTCCTTGCTCTGCTACGACTCTTTGCGTCTCTTGCTCCCCTGCGTACCCCGCACGCTCTCCTCCGCTACCCAGAAGTGGGCGTCTGTGGGCACTCCACCGCCTGCAGAAGGGCACGATGCTGCCAGAAGACCTCAAAGGTCTCTCTGCATGCTCTGCCTGCCTTGCGGGGGAAGCTGTTGAGTTCTTCACGGGTGCAATTCAGCGTTGCCTTCTCATTTTCTGCTGTAGGAGCTAGAAATCTCTTAAAATTACAACCTCGTTCGCCTTTTGTCTCCTATCCTTTGCTGATGAGGGGAGTCAGCCTTCAGTAGTCCCCCCCATAAGCCACGCTGGGAGACCCAAGATGAAGAGCTGGCCCCTGAAGCAACACCACAGCCTGCGCCGAACTCGCATTAGACAAGGTGCTGTGCGAGATTCTGGGACAGGCTGTTGCACAGCGAAGGCCTGGCTGGTGTTTTTGCTTACAGAGGCTATTTTTAATCAGTCTCAAGGGCTCATCAGCGTGCAAGTTTCACATTTTGGAAAGTGTGAAAACGTGCTGGATGAAATCAGGGAGGGAACAGGGGCCAGATGCCTAGAGGTTACTGGGAAAAGAAGTTTTGAATGACAAGTGTTTATCTTTCATTGCTCATAAGCATTCTTTGTCAGGACAGGAGGGGTTGGGAAGAACAACATGTTTTTCTATGCTTTGACGCCTTAGGAAAAGAGACATCCTTGCTACGGCAAACACACTTGCAGGATACAACGGCCACCTGCAGCGAGGAAGCACTGGAGCAAGTGGGAGAGTTTCCTGGCAGGTCATGTTGGGGGCAACACTGGCTGGTGGCACCCCAAAGCCTGTAAAGTTTGAAGGGGAACTTCATGCGAGTCAGGGGGACAGGGCGGAGAGGGGGTGACCTTGTCCTGGGGGTGGGCTCTTTGGGCTGCGAGAGGGAAGGTGCTGGAGTCAGCACGGTGACTCTGGGTGACCTCTGGGTGACGGACCTTTAGGGGTCTGATGGTAGCAAAAAAACTCCTGCAGAGGGGACATCCTGGAGGATGTTTATGAAGGAGACAGAGGCGGGCAATAAGGGAACTCGGTAGCACTGATCTGTGGTGCGGTGTGACGGGACAGACAGGGCATGCCCATGGAAGAGCCAACTCCTCGCAACGACATACACAGCTACTGAGATATTCCCGGGGAGGCCAGGTTTCATTTTTTTTCCCTTCCCTCACTGACTATTTTTTTCCTTCCTCTTTTCTTTACTACACCGTACTGTACCCAAAGTGAGCACACTCTCGTTCGGACTCCTGCCCTGACGCAGCAAGGCAGGCTGGATTTAATAGCAATCCCTGTTTCCAGGTCTCCACGGGATGAAGTGTGAAGGACTTCCACCCCTGCTCGCAGGCTGACTCCTGGAGGGGTCAGCGGCCGGGGCACTGAGCAATGTGTTTCCTGCCCCGCGGCAGCGAACAAGGGGTGAATGAAGGAAACAGATGTGGAAAATCCGACCCCCAGCCCGTGGCTCAAAAGCAGCAAAAAGCAGATTTGGGGTCTTTTTCGGTGTGGTGGTTAACGACTGCTTAGTTTTGCTAACAGCAAAGGACTGCTGATCCTGGTAGCGGGGTTATCATGTTGCCACACGAAAAAGCAAGAGAGGAAGAAAACAGATTTTGGTTTGTTCTCTTGCTGCTTATCTGGCTTACCATCAGCCGGGTGAAGCCTTCCCAGGCCGCCTCGGTGGGCTTCTCCGATGCCGTCAGTGGAAACACTGTCCCTGTGCCACCGACTGCAGCGGCGGGATGCGCCGATGGCTCCTGGCAATGACAGCTAAAAGGCTCCGAGTTAGGCGCGAGCAGAAGCAGGCTTCATCTCCAGCAGCGGCGAGCGGTCAGTCTGCATTGTCAACAGCTCAGCTGGCTACAAGGGAATAAAGACGCCGCGTACAGGGCCAGCGGTTGCCTAACGGCCGGGCGCGTAAGCCCTGAAACACTCATTGAAGTTTCCTCTTTGTTTGACAGGACAAGTTTGACTTTGTTTGACAAGCTTGACAGGACTAAACTGGTTTTTTTTTGCATACAGATTTGTTAGAGACAGGGACTGCATTCTGCAGAGCTCTGAGCAGAGGTTTCCTGATGCTCGGTAAATAATATCTTATATGTTATGACTGATGCACGTGCTGTTCCTCTCATCCCAGTATCTAGCTGGGAAAAGCCACGATGGAAATTCCTGCAATTATTAGCTATGCACTTGTATTTAGTCTTAGTTTGCATTGGATCAGGAAGAGAAGTCTGATAAGGGTTTGGGAGGATTTACATTAATCAAAATTTGGGAGGATTTACATTAATCAAAATATTTTATAGAGAACAGAAACATGAGGGAATATATACTGATTTTATCTGTTTGTCATGTTAGAAGGATGGTGGTGAAGATTGTGGCTGCTCCTAAAGGGCTAGCCAGGATCCAAGCTCTGCTCTACAGATACAACCAGAAGATGATCCTGAAGAGCCCACTGCCTAGTAAAAGGAAAGGGAAATCACCCCATTTTCCTGATGGCAAATTCAGTCAGACAGAGACATCCACAAAATGTAGCATTCCTTCATGCGATGCCTACGAGATACACAAGTATCTTGTAGCTAAGGGAGCAGGACTCAAAACCTGAGCCAGCTGTTTTGCACAGCTGGAGAAGTCACTTTTACATAGCCAGGATCCATTTGGCCAAAACTGTGGTTGCAGGAACACCTTGATGCATACTGTGGGTCTCTTGGTTAAGTATATGCGCCTGATCCCAAAATACTTGTGTAGCTCTTACTTTTGGTGAATTCCCCAAAGAAATCCCCAGTAGTTGCTGTCATCTCCCCCAACCACCTGGAAACCCAGAAGGCTCCCAGCTCATCACTGGTGTAGCCACCTTCCTCTTCTCTTTGCATTCCCTGTGGACAGGAGAAGTTTTATAAGCCAAAATGCGAGCACCAGAGCCAAGGGAGCTGGGACTGCCACCTGGCTCAGCCTACCGATCCCATAAATAATTACATAATGAAGAAAGCTCTGCTGCAGCTATCCAAATTAGTGGAAATTTTATCTTTGATTTTGCAGGAAACTGGATGGGCCCCTTAATCTTCCTTACTTAGGGAGGGGTAGGGGTGGGAAAATACAACTTTTGTTAAGGAAGAGAAAAATGATGCAGATAACGTATAGTGTTTTTGTCAGGCTCCTAATTGTTGTTGCCAAGGAAATGTATCCTCTTGGGTCAGGGATAGTGTAATGACAAAATGCAAACAGCTTGATTCATGTTTATAGAGAGACGGAGCCAAATTCATCCCTGGTGCAACTCTGCTGAAATGCAGAGATGAATTTGGCTCGTTACCTAGCTAGCAGTTCTGTATTAACATGTTCTCCCAAGCTATTTTACAAACAACACCTAATTTATTAAAAGGGAAAGTTTAGGAAATGTTTCTTCTGTGATTTATTGCTACTTGTCTGCCAGTTGTTCGAACAAGGACTCCACTGGTCTGCTCTTCTTTGCATTTTTATGAGCTAAAAAAAAAAGCTCTAGCTTTGGGATTCTGAGTCTGCCTCAGCAAGCTTTTAAATCAACAGCAGTAATCTGTTTACCCTTGATTATCACTTATTTCTATGTCTTTTTTACAAGATGACATTTCTAAAGTAATCAGCAATTATTAAACTCCCATTTGCAATATCGCACTGACTGTGCAATACTTTTACTACAAATTTGCAGTGTAAATTACCACTGCAGACCATGGCTACCTTTTTAAAGCAGGGAGTTGTAATTAAAATACTTATAAAGCTCTCTTGTGCATGAAGTGTTTCCGCAGTCCCAGCCCATTCATGCCCTCACCCTACGTAACGAAGGCCAACGGGAGCTTCACCGTACGTGTTAGGACCTCACACACTGATCTGGGCCGTGATCACGAAATACGCCCCAGGTCCCCGGGTCTGCAGGGGATCCTCTCTGACGTCAGCGTAGCCCTAAGCGTGACTCAGTCCGGGTGTAATTTCTGTGCCTCGGTGCTGCGCCCGTGCTGGGTGTCTGCACCCAGTGCTTCTTCCTTTGCTACACAAAATGGGGAAACAGGAGCGCTTGGCTTGCAAAGACAGGGAGTTTGGGAATGCTCAGCTTCAGATCAGGGCAGGTTCATGTCCAGCCAAGTTAAAGAACGGCTCAGGTCTCTACGGACCTCTCCTCGTGCTTTGGGGGTACGTGCAGCCCTTCGTCCCCTAGCAGAGTTTGCAATAGCTTTTTCCAGCAAAGCAAAGCTGACATCACTTCCTCCTGCTTTTCCAGCAGAACTGGAGAGAAAAGCTGGTCTTCTCCAAACACAAAATGTGTTTTCAGGGGTAATATACTTTCCAAGAAACGTCTGATGTAAATCTCATTGAAAAAGTGAAAATGTTTCAAGGTTTGCAATACCAAACTGAAAATGATCTGCTGCTAACCCAGCATTTTGGGGTTCTTTGGGTTTACAAGATACCCCAAAGATGCCAGTAGAGGAGACATCCAGTCAGCAGTTACCAGGCTGGATTCTTGCAACTCATGTAGAGTATTGATATGGAAACCGCTGGGGTGGCTAAATCTTTCTCTAAGATGCCAAAGAGGAAGCAAGCTGAGGAAGAAGCGAGGGAGGGGTACGAACAGATCATTGATAACGGAGAGCTTTTAGCTGTGAAAAGAACTTGCCGTTGGGGGAGAGCCTGAAGGCTATCTTTAGGAGCCAGGAAGCAGGGAAGATTAATCTTAATCTTCCAAAAGGCCTTGCCACCCCAGCAGAAAATGACAGAGGCTGTTGGAAACTTGACATCTTTCACTCTAATTGCCACCAAAAATGTCCACAATGTTCTGAAAGTTATAACTGGAAGCAAAACTTTAAAAATCCATAAAATTAATTAACATACACAAAAATAAGCTGAAGACTCTGAGGAGTTCAGTGGGGACTTTTACATCTGCTTTATATTTTATGTGGAAGATGCTCGAGTAATACAGAACCTAATGTCGAGTGAAAATGCTGAAAGATGGGTATGATTCCGCACCAGCTCGCTGCAGGGCATCTTGGATTGCAGCACAGTTGATGTTTTATGTACTTCAAGGAATTGGAATGTCATCGCAATCTTTCTTACGGATGAAAAGCATTTACAACCAAACTGGAGATTTGTTGCTAACTTGTCCTTCACAGGTCCTGCTGTTATTTTTTGCCTGTATAACTCTAATTTTATACATTTTTAACCTGCTATTTACTGTTATCTGTTGCACAGGAACATTGGAAAAGCAGAATTCAAACAAATTCAGTTTTAAATAATTTGGGATGCCCTGGAGAGATCTTATATTGGTGGTTTTGTTTTCGGTTTCAAGAAGTTGTTACATTTTGTAGACACGTAATACCACATTTAAAAGAAATAAAAATCCAAGATCGAATTAGGTTGGCCATGGGCAAACTTAACAAAGCTTTTCTATTTCCTGTCAGACACACAGACTGTTCTGCTCAGGAATTTGTGCCTTTCAGTCCACATTTAATTTAATTTGCTGCCTGATTTCTATTTATAATGCACAAAGCAATATTATTTGCCTGTAATACTTTAAATAATGCCAGCAACATACTGCAATGTGAGCAGTACAGGAAAGAGGAGAAGGCCTTCCTAAATAAGTTAGCTGACTAAATTTCTGTCTCGTTTGGATGCTCAGGGAACCACAGGAATGAATTAGAAATATTCAAGGTTCGCAGTGGAGCCCGACAATTCTGCATTAATAAGGGGCTGGGGAATAAAGGTTCTGTTAACCGCAAGCGGGGAGTCCCTTCAACAAAGGGACCTTGTTTTCCTCAGTTTTTGTCCTTCTTATGGTCTGTATTTTTCTTAATTCTGTGTACACATTCAAATCAAACTATTGCAAACTGAGCACAGACCAACGTAAATCACTGAACATTATGTTGCTTTTACCTCCCTCCATCCCATTGCCATCTCCATCTATTACTGTACATGTAACAGATGTGTTGTTATTATTACACGTGCATGTGCCTTCTCCAGATCTTTTCAGAGCCACCTATTTTCCCTCTCGCAGAGCTATTTTCCTCTCCTTCCCTTTTGCATTATGTCCCTCTACCTGCTTTTGTGTTTCCTCTCACTGTTTGAGCATCCAAACCTTTGCCGAGTGCCTCAACGGGTTACACAGATAAAAGCAAAGTTCTTGGACCATTGAGCTTATGACTCAATGTCCGTGTCTTCAGGTGATCTCATCTCAAGCAGATCCTCCAAACACATGGATTCTTTTCCCATGGGGAGCTCAACTTTATGGTTGATGGTTAGCAGTCAGAGACGAACAAAAAATGGGACAGTTGAATCTCTGAGTCTGGTCTCAAATATATCATTCTTTCGGTCTCAAGTATACCATTCTGTCAATTGAACTATGCTACAACTCTCACCTAAAAGAACAGAATCACCTAAATACCATGTAGGAAGTGTAGTGATTGGCAAACAGCAAGTACAAAACAAACAAAAGGAGATGGTTCTTCACATAATGTTCAGTTGAGCTGTGGGATGTTTGGGCTGCCAGCAGTTTGCATAAGTTCATTAATGGACAAATTCATAAAAATCACTGAAATCACTGGTTACTAAAATACAAAGACACCATCTGTGGCTCAGCATATGCCATAGCTTGTTGAGGACTGGGAAAGCACTATAAATTCGCTCTGCTCCTACATTCCTCCACATACCTTCACTGTTGGCCCCTGTTGGAGACATACACTAGAAAACAACAATAATGAGACCAGTCTCATCTTTTTATGACACTTAAATGACAACTAAATATGAACTTAATTAAACAAAAATACTCCATGCTCCACATCTTCAGAAATGTGAGGTTAAACCAGTGGCATCTTACACAGGATGACCGCCCGTCTTTAGCTCTGCTGCTCCCTTAGGTTTACTGTTCAATAAAGTTACAGTAATTTGGAGCAGAGACACTCACAGTCCAAAGAAATTAACTCGTAGTCAGGAAGTTCCCCCAATGTCAAGAGCATAAATCTCCCGGCCCACGCAGAGCTTTGCATTCCTGTAGCACATGGGGCCCATTAACGCCCCTCGCAGCCCTCAGGAACGGCAATGCCGGAGCAGCTCGGCTCCAGTGTCTTTCAGCTGCTACATCTGCCCTGTTTGCCCCTGGTCCCTTTGGGGCTATTTCTGATTTTGTTAGCATGCTAGATGCTACCATGATGGCAGACCCCTTAGAAAAGCCTTAGTGGATCTTCTGAACTGACCCTGAGCCAGTGCCAGGTGCTGCAGGAAGGGCTGGTAGCTCTCTTAATTTGCTGCCTTTGAGGACAATCACGGTGTTGAATTGCTGAGTGGTGCCAGCAAACCTTGTAATTTGGCCTCATTATGTTCTAATGAAGCAGGATGAGACAGAGCTTCAATTTAATGCTGTTCTTTTTTGACAAGGCTGGAGGATAAATGTCATCTGTCACTGAGCAATGAAGCTCAGCAGTGGCCGACTTAAAGATTCATCATGTTCAGACTAGTTCTTTAGAAGTAAGAGGCTCTTACCACAAAAAAGTCCTTCCAAACTCCTCATTCTTTTCACCAAAGCTTTTCATCACCATATTAACAAATAGGTCAGGACTAGTCTGCAGCTTCATTGGGGGAAAGTGCTCTGGTACCTGGTCCTGGCTGGGGAGTAGCACTCTGGAATCTAAGAGAGGACATCCATGATGAAGGACCTGCATCAGCAAAACTTTGTGAGAGACATGGTCTCACTCCCTGCCTTGGCCTCATCTCCACACCTCAGCTCTGCTGCAGCACGGAAAAGGAAGCAGGATCCCAGAGCAGAGGTGCAGACACCTCTTCATATGGCTTCGCTACCACATTTCCTTCATCTACATCTGGCCAGGGCTATTTGTTGGAGACTAGACCAGCTGGTTTCTTCTCATGTGATTACAGTCTTCTAGGTAGAAGGAAATGGGTTATAAAAGATGCGTGCTGTTTTCTCACATGGAGAAAAATGCATGCGTATGTCCTCCTCCTGGAAAAAAGGAGGCAGATACGGCCCACAGCATATGCATGGAGCACCTAGACCCATCTGGACTAAGCCTGCCTGAATTTCAGGTTTATTTATAGTTATTAACAGGCATTTTAAGAAACCAATGCTAGCAAGGCTTTCTTTTGATCTTCCTCAAGAAGGTGGGATGCATGGGGTGATGCATAATGTGTTTAGGGTTTGAAAACTTCTATACCATTTTGTAGTCTGAAAGATTTCTTCTGAAGTCAGATCTCCAGGCTTTGCCTGAAGGTAATAGGTTTTTAGGTAACTGCATAAGGTGTGAAGACTATTGGGAGCTTCTTTGCACAGCATGAACACCTCCAAAGCCCCAAGCCAACACTTGGAGGGAGGCAATCACCTGGAACCTCAACTCAGTCATTTATGGCTTGTCAGAAAGGTTTGGGTGTTCACCATCTGGGACTTCGCCCCGTCTAAATGAAGACCCAGCTATGACCCTCAATCTTAATAGGTCCTGTGAGTACGAAGGTGGAGTCAGCCAGACTTCCTGGGGTTGACTCAATATTTAGATGAGACAACTTCAATCAAAGACATTGAGAAGGAATCGTTGGTATCCTTGCAGGCAGGGCGTGCACCAGAGATGTGACATGTCAGAACTAATTACTTGTTCTGAATTAAGCAAAGTGAGATTTGACATTGGCACCCACATCTTAAGTAAATGCTCTAAATTCTGAATTCTTGCTATTCTGAGGTGGGAAAAACTGATTATCATTTTGTGTGGTTGTTCCCAGAAATGCCATTGTTGTTGAAACTTCTGTGAACATTCCCACAAAAAAACGCTCAGCTCAGGTAGGTCAGTTTTGTTTTCTTTGTTTCCCAGCAAAAAGCTTCCTCACTGGAGAATTCCCAGTCTTGTCTAAGACTTGTCTATGCATCCCAGTATTTGCACCCACGGATACATAACTGCACGTGCGTTTTGCTTTCCAGAACTGGGCACAAATGAAGCAGTTTTGCTAAGCCCTCTGAGAGGCACAAATTGTACTCCTATATAACTGATGACAGAAAACCATGCCCACAGTCATCTGTAGGTGCAAAAGAACTGAAAATAAAAAAAAAGGAAGAAAAAAAGTCAAGGCTCTGTCACAGAGCAGGGACCCATGTCTGACAGATTCAAATGCACATTCAGAGTGTGAACGGGCACAGGGGAGCGAAAGGAGAAGGCGTGGGTGAGAAAGAGAAGTAGCTTCATCAGTACCTTGAAGAATTTAAAGTCATGTCAGGAAAGCAGGAAAGCAAGAAAGCAAACTGAGAAGATAAAACACAATGTGGAGGGCTGCATGTTGATTAACAAACTCCTTGCCTTTGATGTCTGTTACTGACCAAAGAGATGGGCACAAGAATGTCCTATAGCTGAGCCCTTGTGCATGCAGCAATTAAATCAGCTTTACTGTCTTTTTGAGTTTTTTTCATTCTACCAATGACAGTAGTAGAATTCTACTCATTCTACCACTTTCAATTCATAGCATTTCTGATGTTGGGAAGCCCAGCTCCTGCATGACTAAGAAGGACTCCATGCACTAGTCCAAGAACATGAGCAGGGATGTGGGATCTGATCTGAACTGTTCACACCAAATCAAGGTGGGCAAATCTATGATGATGTCATTCACACATTCTTGCACACCTGTGCAAGTTTATACAACGGGGACTCATTTTATTTACAGGTTAGTTATTCTGTGTGAAGGGTCCCCCATGCCAAATGGATTAAGGACATAAGAAATACCTGAATGCTCAGATCAATGGTCCAGTTACAAGTCTTTCTCCACCACCTTCTGGCCACAACCTTCTTTTATCTGGGAGGCCAGCTTGCCTCCCCTGGTGCTGTTGTGTCCCTGGGCAGAGCAGCCTTGGCAGCAGTGCATCCGCTCAGTTGATCCCCCCAAGCAGCTCGTGCTTTTGGGGTGCTGTACGATTTATAGTATTGAGGGATGTGTGAATAACTTTGTTCTCTGACCTTACCTATCACCTTTGTAAGCTGGTAAACCTCAGTCATATCCCTTCTCAGCTGCCTTTTCTCCAAACTGAAGAGTCCCAGACTTTCCCATCTCTCCCTGTAAGGCAGCTGCTCCATCCCCTTGACTTCATCTGCCTTTCTCTGTCCCTTCTCCAGTTCCACTAGGTCCTCCACTGTCTTTGATACATCAAAGCTTTCAGTTCACCGCTGAGATGAATTGTGCTGGGTTTAAGTCCTGCAGAGCCATCTGACAAAGTTGCACTGCAAATTATGACAGACACACAATCCTGGCTCATACAGTTTGGAGACCAAGAATTATCTCTAACTCATAACATATTGTATACCAATTATTCCAATAATAAATAAATGTTTTCTCATTTGTTTTCTTGTTTTAATTTTGCAATCTGTTCATGGACAGTTTGCGAATTTAACTGGTACAAAATCCATAAAAGAAATTATATGCTTGGAGTTATTTGCTGAGCTCTATGTTTGCCATGAGTTTCTTGCCCTTGTTTTAGTTATGTACTCACTTTAATTTCTTGAGCATTCCTTGTTTTTAATCTCAAACTTGTGAGAATCCCCTGGAAAGACCTTGCTTGCCTGTTCCTAAGAAACAGATCAGCTTGCAGCTGGGTTTAAGTACAGTTGATGAGAAAAGCATTTCATTGTTTCAGTCTAACTACCCCCTTCTCCTTTTTTCCTTCCACTGTGGACTCTCTAGTTAGCAGATTATTTCCTACAGCAGGAGCGAGCCATCAGGCCTTTGGTAAGGCTCCAGCTCTGCTAGGAAGGCTGTTGTGCTGATGGACTGAATACTTCCAACTTGACTCTTTTCCTCTGTCCTTTCTCGCCATTACTTCATCACATTCCCATGATCCCAGGGATCCAAGTGGATTTGCAGACCTAAGTCCTGTATCCTGTAGTCGGACATAGAGCTGTACCAGGGGATTTCAATATCCAGTAATTTCTGTAGATGCTGGTTTATTAAGGAAGTCGGCTGGAACTGTTGCATCATCTAGGAAATATGACAACCTTCCAATCCATACGTCCAATTTATTAATGATGGTTGACATGAAAGAAGATGAAAGTGAAGATATAGATATTCATGCTCTGGAGATCGAGAATGTCAGAAGCACTGAAATTTAGTCTGCTTCTGTAGATCTAAATAGCTCAGGTTTGTTTTAATTGGGTTATGTATTTAGTTTAAATGAGCATGGGATGGCTGTAAGCAGTCATTGAATAATAAGATTAACAAATGAGATGGATTGAAACCAGAACCATTTATCTAATGCTTCCCAGTCAGGGACTTTTGATTATGTCCCAGTCATTCCCACTTTGGATTTTGCAAAACAAAACTCATCTGGCATACGCTGTCATATGCAATCGGGACTTCAGATTCAGTGCTCAAGCTGGTAAAATCATGTTTGCGTGCAAGACACGGCAGGTCCTAGGAGAGCTGGTGAACATGGTAAGCTTCAGCTTGCTCCCTCTGGTCCCCTGATCTCAGCGGTCTGTGAAATGAAATGTGCTGTGGGCCAAACTTTTGCCAGCCTTTTTCCATTCACTTAATTACTAACAAAATGTGTGTCTCGACTCTGGATGCTGTGAGACCAGGACAATGGAATCGGTGGCCAAAACCAAAGGGCCATGACTAAACACGACTGAGCTTCCCTCGCCAAAATCCATCCTGTAATACATACACAAACAAAAAACCCCACTGATTTACCATTCTGTCTCTTTCTGGGAAGGGACATATGGAAAAACACTGCTTATTATGGGAGATGAATGAAATATCCCTTCACTGCCATTAAATCCAGGGAATACAGACAATGAGATACACAGGGGAGGACTTGGTGTCAAAGGCAATGGGTATGTCACTTCTCCACACTTAATGCATAGGAGGGCCCCACAGGATGCCCAAAAGGAAGAACAAACTGAGAATCACCCACGTTACAGGGTCTGCCCAGGATAACGATAAGCCTAACATCAGTTTTTCTAGAAGAATTGGTATCTCCAGAAGAAGTTTTTTTCCAGAAACAGGTTTTTAGACTAAATGGAAATATTTGTCAAAAGTTTTAGGAAGGCGTCTGGCTAATACATGAACAAATCCTGAAAAAAATGTTTGATTTTAAACTCAAACAAAATTATTTTCAAGCTTTCATTAAAATGTTTTGCAAGAAAACCAGAAATTATGCCTAAATAGCTCCTTTTATCAGATCAAAGTCAGCTTGAGTATTGTATGTGTATCAATAAAGACATAAATTTGCAACTCAGTAAAACAAGGCAGAGGAGTTTATATAAACTACTGCCAAGCGCCCACCCGGTAACTACGTCCGTCCAAGCGGTGCACTTTCCCGTGTGATTTCCACAGTACAAGGACATTCAGTCTGAGGAGAGATTAAGCGCTTTCTGCAGGGCTGTGATGGTGAGCGAATGCACTGCAAAAACTCCATTCCTCTCCACAGGCAAGAGGTTTACTATTTCCCTTCTAGGGCTGTATTTTTGTAAAGGTTCATTTTGGATGTTTTCTAACTACCCTTTATTTCCACAGGACACTAAAGCAATTTATTTCACTTCTATGCTTCCAGGAAAAGCTAGCGGGAAGCTTTTTGTTTCCTTTTCTTTCCCTTTTGTGCCTATGGGGATTTATTTGATACAGCTGGGAGGCCAGGGCCCCCTGAGATCTATTTGTACGTAACTCTACAACTGACTTGCATTATAAAAGAATGCAAATGCAACACATATTGACTATATGGGTCATGGTGGCATGTCTAGTTCAGGGAAATATTGAAGTTATCTACAAATGCATAAATAAAGGAGTCCTCTTCATTGAAGTATACTGTATCTACGGAGTACATCTGCCTTAGTTAATAGCACAGTAGAAAAGAGCTGATCAAAACCAGAATACAAATGGTATAAATTTGAGGGAATTACAAGGATATCATCCAGATTTAAATCCTTTGATAAAAGGGGCCACAATTTAGCTAGATGAGCACTGTAGCCATGCAAATGAGAACAGAGCTTTTTATTGGACCTATTTGTTTCTGTAATTGTTTGTAGCAGGGCAGCCTCACTTGCCATTCATTAGCATTCATCCTTTCATCTTTGCTTAAGAAATGCTGTAGCTTTTTTTGAAGGGAACTCCATGTTTTGATGCATCCTGCTAGAAACAAAAACAGTATTACAAAGCCAGAACTGCATTAAAGGATACTGGCTACTTAGGAGAGGTTAAACCTCTCATTGACTAAGTCGCAATTTTGAACAATTTTTTCTGGTAGCCAGGACCTACCTAAATTATGGACCTAACTAAAACTGAGAATCTCTTGCTGATTTTGAGGGGGCTTGGGTTAGACCATATTGCTGAGATCCAGCACCAGAAAAGCCTGTAGAAGTTTGCCTCCATTGATTTTAGGATCACATTTCCTCTAAGAAAAATTGTACTAAGTGATAGTGATTAAAACATATTTCTAACCCATGGTAGGACAGTGTCATATCCCATGAGAAGACTATTGAGCTTCGCAGTTTCTTGCCAAAAGATATTGCCAAAATCTTACATGAATTTAAGGGGAGGCTGGACAGGTTCAAGGGAAAAAGATCTATTGAGAGCTATTTATAGAAATCTACACCTATTTGTAGAAATTAGTAGAAATCTACATCCAGCTCGGGAAGCTGCAGGTGGCTGGAGGCTGTGATTGGGGTACCATGTATGTTTGCCCTTTTCTTATAGTATTTCCTGGGCATCTACTTCCGTACACTGCCGGAGATGGCTCTGCACAGTTTTGTAATCCCAAGACTGCAGCCATTCTTCCACTCTTTTTATGTCTTTATAGTATGACCGATCAGTAGCAAGTGCAAGAAAAGAGGTTTCCAAGAGGATCTTACGAGGGCTCTCCACAGGGCAGACAGTGCTTCCTTTGCCTGGCCACATAGGTTGAGGAAGGATGATCTGCATGTAGTTCTTTGCCCTCATTGGCACAAATTAATGATCTAACGAACAGCATGCATAGAGGACAGCAGCAATGAGACAGCTTTTTCATTTCCCACCAGAGACTGCAAAATTCACTCTGTGTTTGGAGCTGGGTGAATCATCAGCTTCCCTTAGACAAAAAGAAATGCTGTGGAATAAACATAATCTGGGTTTTTAATGCACAATTAGAATAAGTCATTAATGTTACATTGAATCAAACCGCCACATAACCTTGGCTTGGGTTCACAGATTCCATTAATTCAGTCGTTAGACGCAGATTTGCCCCGAATGAAATAAATCCTTTTGTTTCTTCCTACTTAATACAAAGCTGTACATAGAAGTCAGCGATATACTAGTGCTGAAACGTACTGTTAGATTTGTATAAAGACAACATGCATCATAACGCTATCTCCAGTGAAAGGGTGAGCACAAAAGGCAAGGTTCAAGAAAGGCCAGAGCTCAGGCAGGACCTGCAAAGCTGTACATTGGTGCTATGATGTGTGTGGAAGGCCACGAAAGTGATGGCAGTTGTCTCAATTGCTGGAACTTGCAGCAGGTACTGGCCGAACTGGAGCACTAACAGGCTCCTTTATTCACCCTTTATTTGGTACAGTAGGATGCTTCCACAACATGAGATATTTTCGTTCACAGAGCTATAAAGTGGACTAACCGTCTCCATGCACACTGATGTGTTGAACTAATCCTGCAGTCCAGGACATAATTTATCTCCCTAACACGCAAAAATGTTAAGATAAGCTTGTTCCTTTTCCAATTGCTCTCTGACATTCATTGATCTCGTAAATGAAACGTCTTTCCTGTATCTTGGCTTGGACATGAAGCATCTTCCAAGGCTTTCTGTGGCAGACTGGGGAGCCTAAAGCAAGTGACTTACCCACTACCTTTCCTAGGGTTGTCACCTAAATTGTCACACATGTGGTTCTTGCAGAGAGAAATATTGACAAATAGTTCTACTGACAGTTGTATGGACAACCAATTTCTAACTAATTTTTGCGGTGAAATAACAGTCAACATTAACGTGAGTGGTGATATGTTATTCCATTGGAAACCACGTGGAAATCAGAAGGAGACTGGCCTGGAATGCTTAGCTTGACTCTTGAGTATTCACGTTCACCCTACTTAGGAATAGTTTATCTCCTTTCATGTTCAGTGAGGAAGCCACTCCTTGAATTGTACTCTCCAATAATTGAAGAGACATGCAGGATTAGATCAGGTTTTATAATGAGGGGAGAGCAGCCCTGAGGCAGATGCTCTTAAGCAGAGCTATAATTTACTGGCAACCTTATCTAAGATGTGGTCAGTCAATAAGAAAGCCTCAGAGGACTTCAGGGTAGCCACAGCCTCAGTCAACCTGCTGATTTCTTTATAGGGAATGCCAGCTGGTTACTAAACCACAGGGGGTAGACAATAAAAATGAAGTCTCATGGACAGAATAATGATTTATTTCAAGTGGAAAACCAGGAAAAAAGTTGAAAACCTATTTCTGTTAATTGCTTGTGTTGCTGTCATAACTCTTTGTTATTATTTGTATTAGAATTGGTGACTAGAGACTCAGCTGAGATCATAAGCTGATTAAGCTGAAATGGATCTATTGTGCTCACACAGTGCCTTCACTGTTGGAGGCTCTGATATAGTGTTCCCCATATTTTCTTTCTTGATCATACACAGTACGCTGTCACCTGGCTTTGAAGCCATGGTTGGAAGTGCAGTCCATGGCTCTGCTTTCCCCTGGGATGCTAACTCATTTACTTTGTCTCTTCAGTTTCTTCCCACAGATTTGCCCATGTGTCTAGAAGACCAAGACAAGCACTCCCGTGATGAGTGACTCACTGAGAAAGAATCAGAGAGGCTTTGAACTTATTTTAGCACAACTTCCCCAGGAAGAATGACCCCAGAAGTCCTAGTAGCAGGGCCAGAGATAAAGCAGGCAGAATTTCACGGTGCGACTGCCTAAGACGTGCCTGAGACAGCCAGAGATGTCACATGCAGATCACAGACCTGAACCAGTTCTGGGGTGGAGACACACTCCGGTGTGCAACGTGTTACTGGGATAGTGAGAACCAGGAGCTCCGACTCCTGTTCCCAGAATTGCTACTAGCCCAGTGTGTTGCTTTGAGTGTATCCATCAGCTCTATCACTTAGAGCTCTAAGTCACCCGCCATCCTGTGGCTGCTTCTGTTTTTCTAGGACTTTATGGAAAACCAGAGCAGTTTGGCTAATATTAAGGAATTCTAGGTCCTCACCAACTGTTGCAGTGTGATACGCAGGGCAAATCTGCCCGTGCAAGGGGATTGGGACACACTCAAAACTATTTGGGCATGCCGTGCACGTACCCACTGATTTTGCAGAGCTTGCGCAGAAGGTCCAAGATGTTGAGCTTGGACAAGACTCACTGCTCGGCACAGCATGACTCACATTCATGGATTTCTGCATAGGAAATCCCACATAGAAATGTAGGCAACTCAACACCTAGAGATTAAACTTTCTGCTTTTAGATGTCAAGTGCCAGCAGGTGTGACGTGTTGGTTTTTTTTTCTTTTTTCACTTTATTTAAGGTGTGCTGATGTCTAAGGCTCACATTAAATTCAACTAGGATTGGAAGTTCTCATAAAATTAAAATCTGTAGTTTTTCATCTCTAAATTAGACATGCTTATATGTTCTTATATGGTGACATGCTGGAAATGGCATGGTTATTGATTTCTTACAGTTGTTAGGATTAACCAGCAGCTTTGAGATCCTGTGATGGAAGATGCTGTAGAGTCTTGATCCTTGTGCATGTTCCTCTGCAAGCTCGTACATGGTCCACAGAAAGCCTCTGGAGTGCGATCATTACTACATGAAAGACAGAAAAAAAGCTACTTGTCGCTTGAAACTTGCATGTACTTTATGGTTCAGAGCATGGAGGATATCTGTCTGTCTGACCTTTCATGGAGGAAAGAGCACTTGATTATTTGCTTTTGTGGGAAACAACATGAGATTTTCTTCTCCAATTGCTGTGAGGCCACCCTGAGTACTGTCTGCTAACAGCCTGTCATCTTTGGTAAATGAACCAGCTTGGAAATGGAAAAATTTGCCCAGCCTGCGAAGCAGTCCAGATGTGTCCTGGCTGGAGGTAGGGACAGACCTCCTCAGAGGCTTTGTCTCACGTTTTTCTGTGTCTCCAGCTATTACAGCTGTATTTTTATAGACTTTTCTGTGTCATCCCTGGGAAGACAGCTGGGCATGTCTTTACAGGCCCAGTCCAAGCAAAACTGCTTGTGATCTCTACGGGAGCAGGAGCAGTTTCCAAGCCTTCATCAGGCTTTGCTTCTTCATCTCATCTAGGAGGAAGGCAGAAATGAGGGCTCAGTCTAAACTCACTTGAGGGCTGTGGCAATTTTAGCAACGGCTTTAATTAGCTACGGATGAGGCTTTCTGTGTCAGACCTGACTCTAGAGAAGTCAAATGGGGACGAATTCAGGTAGTATTAATCGCAGCACCTCAAGGCTTTAACCCTGTAGCAGATGCATGTTGTTTGAGTCTGTTAAAATGTTCTGCATGACAACCCTGAGCCCACCTATTACTGTAAGTTTCAGGATCTGATTTCACCAGAAAAAGTGTGATGGAGTGCTATGCGCGGTGTATTTGTAATATATGGGATGTGTATCATGTCCACAGATCCTGTATCCTTCAGGATCAAACTGACACACAGGCTCAGAAATCATGATGCCAAATTATCTGTGCCAGGGCCAGTGGTACAGCTGATGTTATTAGAATGATGTAAGATTACTAGAATGACATGAGAAGGCAAACACAATCTATGGCAAATAAGAACTGCAAGACTAGGGGAGAAGGTGGCCAGAAAGCCACGATCCAAGTGCATCTAGATTTTCTAACCTAACCTTGAGAGACCTCTAGATTCTAGAGGTCAATACCTCATTTTGTCTGAAGATGAACATTTTTTAGTGTCTTCTAGCCGCAAATTTCAAACTGTGTCAGCAAGGAAGTCATGGTTATTTTGGCTGTTCTGCTGGACCAGACACTGGCAAAATGACTTATTTCTGGTTGCCCAGCGAGCCAGTAGTGGAGGCAATACGAGAAGCGGGGTCTTAAGAATCCTAGCTGAGGAAGCACAGAACGGCTCTTCAGAGTCCAGCTTACAGGCAGGGATAAAATCGGTCTCCAGAAGAGTGATCAAATGAAATTCTGCTGTTGGAAGGTAAATGAAATCCCCTTTTTTCCTACAGCCTGGGGAATGAGCATGGTTTGGATCCAACTGCGCAACATTAATCACAATATGGAATATCTGAGCCAAAGGTCAGCCACAGGGGGCCAACTATTAACATATGGGATTTATCTGTCTCCTTCTTCCATAAAGATGCAGCATGCTGGATAATTAAACTTCTGAGTGCCAGCGTGTAGTGTAGTCTGTTTTTTTCCACTGCTCTTTGTGATTTGATCCAGAACCATTTCCTTTCACTGTATACTCAGAAGGGGAGGAAACAAAGGTGGCATCCTGATCTTCATTATTAATGTACAGGAAAACTTGGAGGAAATCCCTTTTATACCACTGGCTTTGTGTAAAGAAAACCTTGCAAACTCAGAAGTCATATTGTTCATCCCCTATGTTCAGCTCCTATATATATATATATATATTTATACATCTATGTGCATAGCAGATGTTTCTTCAGATAGTTAACTGATGTTTCTGCAGAATTATGGTATGGAAAAACATTCATAGCAACCTGCATTCCCAGTGATTTACTTTGATTAAAATAAAAATCTAGGAAAAAAAGCATTTAAAGTGGCTACACTGGAATAAAGAAAACCATATTCTCTTCTGACGTAAGTCAGTGCTTCTCCACGTTATGTGGAATAAAAATACTGGTCTACAGGCAGCGCCTCGTTTCTCGTTTACAAATGGGAGCAGATAATGGGGAGGCATTTTGCCACTTTGGGTAAAGGAATTACACACAGTTGAAGAATTTCTGAGGAAGGTATCTAGCTGAAGCTTGTCAGGCTGCTGCCTTGTATAACCAGCAGAAGCACTTCCAGAAGCAATTAATCCAATTCTAATACAGACAGCTAAGCCAGGAGGCACGAATCTCCCTCTGGAGGTATGCACCTCTCCCCCAGCCTACATGACCTGCTTAGACCAGATGACTCGTTTCAGACGGCTAAAATGAAGCAAGGGGAATCCCACAGCAGCTGACGCTGTACTCCACTTTGTTTCTGCCACAGTAAAATTGTTATTATTATTATTTAGGGTTATATTATGGTAACACTCAAAGGCCAGGTGTGGTGCAGACGTGGAGTAAAATGCAATTCCCTACCTCACAAAGAGGACAACTCCAGTAATTAAAGGATGATTTTGCTTTTAATTCTGCAGTTTGACTGAAAAGAAGTACTAACACCCAACAGGCTATTAAAATACATAATACTCGATTCATAAGATACCAAAATGCCAAACTACATGCTACATATGTCCCATGACACTTATACAATAGAATGACTATATACTTTTGGCTATAATGTTAATAAAAAAGGGATTTATCTTGTTAAGTATTTCCAGTGCATCATTCTTTCTGAGAGTTGTTCTGAAATGCAGCCAGTTTCTTCATTTTTTGGATTCCAATACACTGATTTTCATTTATAATAAAATAGTAAAGTTTTACATTTAGATAGTGCTTTTCATCCAGAAAGATCCCTGAGGCCTTCTCGAGCGCTTTCTGGAGCGCCAGTACCCCCAGTGCTGGAAGAAGGCGGCTTGTCATGAGTAAAATGCAGTTGTGGCCAAATTTCTTTATTGCATGAACCCCATATTGTAATTTTCATGTGGTCAAGGGGCAGGAGGCACATACAATGTGCCTAAAGAAGGAAGGGGAATGCCAGGAACCTGAGTGGCTCGTGGATGGGAGACAATACTGACTCCTCATGTGTCCTGTTCCTCACTTACAGGCTGAAGCTGGGCTCGACTGACTCACTCCTTCCCTGACCACGGGTTTGGGGTACCTATCAGCTCTTGCACCAAAACCAGGCAACTTGATGACACAAGCTATCCCTTAAATTACTTGTGAGATGTTTGACTCACAGCTATCATTTGACCACTGTCTTGTATGAGGCACTGACTGAGGAATTAAGACCCTAGGATAACAGGTTGACCTCAGCCATCGATGGTCCTCAGATGTGTTCTTGGGGAGTCCTTTCAACTTTCTGCCTCTCCCAAATCTTGCTCTTTCTCGCTTATGTCCAGCAATAGTTTTCAACTGTTGATACAACCATGGTAGCTGTAATGCACAGCATTACAGTCATTTAATGAAGCACAAGCTGATAGTACGTGTGGGGAAGGACTTTGCTAAATCTGCACCTGGTATGGCCAACGATACCACATAGCCACACACTTAAACTGAACGTAACACTGGAACAAAGTAGCTATTGCCATGGAAAATGCCTGTGCTCCTTCGGCAAGCCGTGGCAAGATACCCAGAAATTTGTCGTAGCTTCAGCAAAGTGTTCCATTCCATTTAGAGGTGTGGATGTGCAGGATCTGCTGGGGAGATGGTACATATGAGAGCAAAATAGCTGTCTGAGCTGTGAAAGAGTTGGGAAACACTGATGTAAAGTGTCAGATTTCAGAGCAGGGACAACTGGCTGTGCAGTGTCTAAGGAAATGGAGATAAAAACGATCAGGACTACTAAGTGCCTTTAGAGTACAAATGGTTAATGATTACATACAGAAATGATATAGAGAGGCCCATAAGGTCAAGAATGCAAAAGACAGGGAAATCCAGCATTCCAGATGGCTTTGCAGTTCATTCTATTTCTTTGCTGTTTGCAATTACCTGGTCATACACCATCTCCCCCCTCGCATGTTTCTGATTGAGGGTGAGCAACAGAACAGGGAACTACTCAATATTTATACTCCCTCAATCATCTAGGCACATCAATTTACTGCATTTAATAAAAAAAAAATCGATCTTTATGAGGTTTTTCTCCATAGAGTATCCACAGGCCCCACATACAGAACAAGCATTTTTTGCAACACTCCTGTGAAGCAAAGGGCAGCTGGGGAATGAGGATGCCCGTAACTAGGGCTGACACGGTGAACATGGACAACACAAACGCATGTCCAACTTTTCATGCCACAAGAGACTTTTTGTGGAGCGTGTAGTATTTTATAACATTTCATTTGTTCACAGCATAGCCCTGATTGCCTGTGTTGGCAACAGACTCAAACCAGAACCAACAGTGGCCACCCATGCCCCGGATTTCATCCATTTGCAAAGTTTCACCCAGGCTGCCTTTTTTTCCTACTGAAAGAACAGCCGTATACAAAGACCTGAGCGGTGTTTTTGCACATGCCAGAACTCTGGATTTGAGCCCTGCCCCACAAAAAACATGTTTCTTCCTACCCACTCGCTGCCCTTACCTTGCTGGGGCAGTGAGTTATGGTCATTTTAGGACAGATTAGGTGGAAATAGCACCATCTACTGAGCACCCAATATCCTTCCTGCAGGGGCTTGTTGGGGTTGGGGGTTTTTGGAAGGGAAGGGTCTGTCTCCGCAGCCCAAGAGACCTTGAATGCTCAGCTCCTCAAGTTACGGAGCTCCTCAAATCAGTCTGAAGCTTTCCATCCCTGGGATGACTCAAGCTGCTCCTGTCACTTTGCAGTGTGATTCAAGTCATCTGCTCTGTAGAAATGCAAAATAATCCTAGTGATAAATATACAAAAGAAATCGATTCCATCCAAGTATGTACACCAATGTATACATACACATTTCACCCCCAAAGATCTTTCTTTTTTTGGGTTCATTCCCAAAGTCTATGTCGTGTCCCAGACTCTGCCATGTCTTCATCGCTTATTACTCAATATGAAACAGATTTTGGGGCATGCTGAGACATGTTTTAGCTGGCTTCATGATTTCTTGGCCTCTTACTTGGATGGGTCCCCTCACAGAGTGGGGATCGTAATTCCTATGGAGTGACCATATCCACAAGGCACAGGGCTCCAGGCCACGGAAAGCGAGAAGAAACCACACGAGAAAAGTTAAATGAAGGCACAGCTGGGAGATTCCTCTTCCACCAAGAGAAGGCTGGCTCATGCAGGTGAGTGGGGCCACTCAAGAGGACCAACGGCCTCGGCAGGAGTTTGAAAACCGCCCCTGGGCACCCCACGCGTGTTGTCCTGCCCAGGGTGGGTGGAGGGCGGCCTGGGCCCCCGCGTGCCCTCCCCGCGCCCCGAGGAGGCAGGGCTCCACGCCGCTCACCTCCGCCTCCACACTCCCCGTTTTTTCTCCCGTTTCTCTCGGGATTTGCACCCA
>NW_010526977.1:0-2402 GCF_000687285.1 Phaethon lepturus
ATATCTATAGTATACAAGGTCATATATATATATTTGTGTTATAAATATATATTTATATTTTAAAAGAGTTGTTATATTTTATTTATATAATACAGTTTTCCTATCACATAAATACACACACACACACACACACACAGAACTAGTGGGTATCAAACACCCGTCAACTGCTATGGTGCCTAAAAACATCTCCCATTCTTGGCAGAATTAATTCGACCCAGATTTTCCTTCCAGCTGAGAGTAAACTCTGCTGAAACCTCCCATAATTCTACTTTCCCTTCTCCTGCAGACAAGGCAAATCTTTCTTCAAGGTCATGATCTGACTTTCTTCCAAAAAACCAAAACTCCCACCAACCTCCCACATAGGTACTTCCACAAGAATTCTTAATCGAAGCCCGATTAACTATAAAATGTTCAGAGGATTCTTCCAGTTTCCAAGTATCTTATCAAAATTGAATTAATTTTGCCAGGTTAGCGAGTTCAACATTGACATAGCACCTACCCAAAGGATTAAGAAGCATGCAAGAAAACAGGCTCAGCTTACGAATTGCTTGTAGATGGCAGTAAGACAACTTAAAGTCACCACATTAAGGACTCAGAGAGGATGTGTATCAGATATTAGAGGCCCCAAACAGAACACAAAAGCACCGTGACTCAACTGCAGAGGAAGGAGACTGTTAAATGTGAAGTCTTTTCCAAATCAGGAAAGAAAAAGGTACATAAGCTTTGGCAAGTTCAATGCTAAACCATATCGAGTCAAGCCAAAAATAACTTAGAAGCAGCTTGCTAAAGGTATAAAAATTAACAGTAAAAGCTTTTTCGAACAATCTGAAGTAGACAGCTCCTCAGAGAGGCCAAAAAGCAATGGAGGCGTTAAGGGAGCACTCTGAGGAGGCCAGACTCTAGCTAAATGAAGTATGTTGGGTGCATTTTCCAACACACTCTGGATGCACCATCAGCAGATCTGCTGCAAGACCAGTGGAAGGAGCAGTTGCTGTGGTGTCCCTGCTCAGCTTCTTTAGGCAATGGGTCATCTTCGATCAGATTAAGGCTCAACAGGAGGCTGCCTTTGGAGAAATAGTCTTCAAATGAAGGGTCAGGAGAAGATTTAGGAGGAAATTCAGGATAGCCACAAATCATCAAGACCAGAATGCTCATCTGGTAGTGCTAAAGTAACTCTACTATAAAATCCTCAAAGGGAATGAGTCTGTTAAGAGAGAAGCATAAGCTGGTAACTGCAACATCAATCTGTGAAGAGCTCCTTTGGATGCAGGACACGATGTCTCCGTACCATCACTGTAGGGAACGTATAAGCAGATCAGTGACTACAAGCAGGAGACACATGGATAAATTGTGATTTTTGGGGAAGATTCAAATCAGACCTTTTGAAACTTTTTGAAGGAGTCAACAAGCAGGATTAAGAGCAATTTAGCTAATACAGAGTGCATGTCAAGGGGGTTTTTAATACAGCTTCGACCAAAACCAGCAGCCCCTTCCCTTTGCACATTTCTTCACATTTTCTATACCCTTCTAAATAAACCCCTCAATATTTGTGCAGCCACACAGGAAAATTAATTTCTTTAGCCAAGTTGAGGGGAAGGACAATTTTCAGCTAGCTCAATTCTCTGTGACAGCTCACCATGTGGCCACACAAATGCAAATCTAAGCAAAAAACAGAGAGGCAGAAACAGGCAGGCAACAGTGGTAGCATGTGGTTTCAGCGTCTTTCAACAGCAGCTCAAGTTGTTTCAATGTTGGATTGAAAGTGAATGTGGAATTGCACCCACTACAACTGCACTTCTGAGAGACTTTGTCTTTTTGTTTTTAAAAAAAAACAACAAAACACAAAATCAAACTTTTGAAAGAATAAGAAAAGCATTCATAAGACTTAACAGAGACTAAATAAAGGAATAAATGGTCAGTTTGCACACTAAAGGAGGATTATCTGTAGATTACGACATGGCTCACCGGGGTACTAACACCTCTGATTCTCCATATATCTTGGAAACCAAAGCACTCTGGTTAAAACGTGAACACACAAAAATCTAACCCAGATTATCAAATCTAAAGTGACCAAGAGTCACAGAATAACCTCCAGCTAACTACTAGGGAGATAAATGCAAGGTAGGACATATATACACGGCAGGGTAAGAAATCTAAGCTACACGTCATAGCAAATTCTAAATTAACTATATCCATTCAAGAAAGAAATCTCCAAACCATTATGGATAGTCCACTAAAAGCATCAGCTCAAACCTTACAGTTATCCAAAAGGCAAAGTGATCAATGTTCAGATCTCTTGACTACAACCATCCTTTCCCCCACGCCTTTGATTTGAGGCTGGTCAAAGTGAAAACACTGGAAGATGTTTAGATGTTCTGACAGTGGGAGTTGAACCGCCATTG
>NW_010526977.1:2433-17342 GCF_000687285.1 Phaethon lepturus
GTCATTTTACCATTGCAAAGGCAATGCAGTTGGCCAAGCACAATTTACTTCTGCTCCAGCCATATGACCGCTGTACCTAAACTGGCACCATTTCTACAGCTGGCCAGCACTGCTGCAATAATATGCCAGACAAAGATTCAGAACTATATAATTTCATTTTTAAGACACGTGGTGTTTTGCCCCGAGACTCAATATCCACATCAAGTCCTGATTCTGTACATGGACTACAGAGCTTCAGCTGTGTAACTAAAGCAATGCACATCTTTACTTTTAACTGTTCTTATTAATTTCACATCCGGGAATCCTCACTGTAGATATAATTACAGCTAAGCCAAGCTTCTCTTGCCTGAGTTTATGCATTTAAGAAAGGCATAAGCAGCTATAGAAACACCTGCCTCCACAATAAGGAATGCCCTGACATAGTTATTGCAGTAAAAGCCCCAGTTCTAACTCAAATACCTAAAACCGGTACAAAGTTCTGTAAACATGCCTTACATACTCGAGCAGAGCCTATGGACTTCATTAACTAGTTTTTAATCACCACTTGGTACAAGCCCAAAAGAGAAAAAACAAAACAAAACCACGGTACAGTTTAATTAACATCCCTTTAGCCAAACACAGCATTAACTTCTTTGAGGAAAACGTGAACTAAAGGACTCAAAAATACAATCAGAGCAAATTTTAAACAGAAAACGTACAATATATCAACTGTTATATCCCAAGCTTTTATTACCTCCCACACTTCTCACACAGACATGAGAGTTTAATGATAAGACACCCACACGCGTGCATGATTATAATTTATGGATAGTGGACCACATTCAATTCTAGTTAAAAGCAGCTGGCATGCTAGAAGATTATAAAATCCCTTCCTACGCTTGAGAAAGGATACAATGACAATCTCCATAATGGACACCACACTTCGTAAGGAATCATGTCTAGCATGACACCCACACTAACCAGACAGAACTGTAAATTTTAATTTATATAGTCATTATTTCTTTTCAAAGTTTGCCTCCTAAGGAGGATAAAGCAACAAGGAAAATGTCAGTTCTACACAGCAAAGGGATTAATTTGTACATAAGGTGCAATAATTACAAGCGTCACAGGTTTCCATCTTTAGCAGTTGCCTTGTGCTTATTTCGAGTATGTGCCAAACCACAGTGAAAATTTAATTTAAAGTTAATTAACCGGAGAGCTCTAGATAGATGCTGAAGCAACCTTTTGCACAGTTCACGTGCTTTATGAATTGACCGCTGCAATTTGCAAAAAAATGCCAGTTCTTGACATATCGATAAAGTGCTGAAACGACTTAAATCACTTCAAATATCAGAGCATGCCACGAGTTTTAAAAGACTGGTGGTGGTTGTGGTGGGGCGAGAGTGCAAAACAGAGAGGGGGGAAAAAAAGATGCTATTAAAAAGGCAGGAAGAGAAACACTGTAACAGTGATTGAGAACACATTATTTTCCAATACACAAACTGCAAAAGCGCAGAAGGTTATTTTTTCTTCTTCCAGTGAAAATACTAAGAAGCCAAATGGCAAGGAAAAACGTTTCCTATTTAGCGAGAACAAAAATTCCACAAGTAGCTACAAATTATGTGACAAATCATTAACCTGACTAGACAAGCTACATGGGACTACGTTTTTGTTGACTGATGTAGAAATCAATCACTAAATTTTATTCCCTAAATATTGTTCAACGTAAGTTTACCTAAACTCTCATTTCTGAGAGACTTTTACAAGTAGACAGAGAGCACCAAGGGAACAGAAAAATAGAGGAAGAGACTACTATTTTCTTTCTTCCTATCACTTGATGCACGTATACAGTCCCTTACACAGTCCCTTGAGAGCCTATATTAAACATAATGTATTTTCAAGTCATGAAATAGCACCAGCATAAATGGCAAATGCGCTCAGACCAGCCACACTCAGTAGTTTTCCCTGCATTTGTTCATTTTAATGCTGCAATTAAATCACTCGCTTGACCAAGCGCTGTCACCAGGACTTTGTTTCGTGACTGCTACAGCAGCTAAAAATTGCTTGGTTGGGAAACAGGACAACTTTTGCAAAGCTTCAGTGTTCTAGAACTCGGGATAGGGCAAGTAAATAGATCTCAAAAAGGGGAAAATTTACATAAATCTTCACTAATAAGCAATTTTAACCAATGCAGCAATTATAACAAAAATGTAGTGACAGCAACCATTGCAAGTTAAAAGTTTACAGAAAAATTAAACAGAACATTGGGCAAGAACAGGAATGTGGCTAATGAGCACATTTTCCATCTATGCTAAGACTATTTCAGGACAACTTTCTTAATTGCAGAAATGTAAAATGCTGCATTTCCAATTGCAAAAAGCCTTTACATAATAAGCGGTTCTCTAACCTAGATTACATGTAATCCCTGTCCAAGAACAACTGTTACAAAAATCAGAGGCTCTATAGCTTCTGTCCATCTCCCAAGCTGCTTTGACCTAGAAGCAACAAACACCACCTTAAAGACTATGTTGTACAGCAAATCCCTAATTTAACTTTTAATAGAAACAACAGCACACAAAATCCCCAAAATGAAGAGAAAGTCAAGGAGGAAAAAAAACTGCCTGAAATCAGTAAAGGTTCCTCGGTAACAAAGTGAGATTATGTTTAAGTGTGTAGACTCCATTCAATTATCACCAAACTATTATTCAGATTAGTTGAAACAGCAGGACTACCTGTAGAAGTTACGGTGTGCAGATCTTAGATTTAATTTTGGGAGCAGATGCTCCAGATGCTGTTTGAGAGAGACCAATGCATCATCTGAAAATGTCAATGGAAGAACTCTTTGCCTGCTCTCCCTTCTAGGTCACAGGCAAAGTAATTTAAAGAAGTTGAACAAAGGCATCGATCATTTTCCGATTACAGTCATCTGATTTGTTCCACCAAATGTTTGGCAATAGGAAAACCCATGGATAATCTCAAGTAAGGCTGAATTTTGTAGCAATGGAGTCCCTTACTTATTCATGTATGGGAATGTGTCTGCTTGGCGTAGTGCCCAGACATGGCATTATTCTCATTACAGATCTGTTTGGATGGTTTGGTGTTTTTTTTAATTTGAAAAAACCCTACTCCAGATTCGTTGCTGTTCATTTCTTTCCTTGAGACTAAACAACTGGATCACTGAGGAAATATACAGATAACTTATTTTACTGTATGGAGATACGGGTTTGAACCAAGTTCTTCATGTGCACATATGAAGACTTAGAGTGCCTCACCATGAACAGCAACCATTCCGTTTCCCTTCCTCTTTGAGGGCAGAATTTACTTCCAATATCTATAATCTATTTATTTTTACTTTTTCCTCCAGGAGATTGTAGGTGATAAGAGTTGTAAGCAGATGGTTTGCTTCCTCTGATCACCTGTTTGAAAAGCATGTTTGGAATCAATCCCACCTGCCAGAATTTAGTATGTATTCCATACCAGGACATACAACTTCCTAGCAAATCCTCTGGATAAAGAGAATACATGTGATTTTAGCCGTATACTTTTAGATTTTATTCAACAACTTGTTGATATAACTTGTTTATATAACAACTGCTTTTTCTCCAGGGAGACGCTTTTCAACCCAAAGGAATCCTTATTCCATTACCTAGAGTACAGGTGCTGTTTCTGGTTAGATACGTGCAGTTGTACAAATCATTTTTGGGGTAATCACTATGTGGCAAATTCTGCTGATCAGAAGTGTCACAGGCATTCCAGCTGCTGTGCCCAGTCGCCACCCCCTGCAAGATCATAAACAGTTTACTAATATACCCCAGCAAGTACCCTTCAAGCAATTTGCTGTTAAACTCACTACATTTCGAAAACTGCCTATTACTATTCTATTTTCCAGCCATGTTTTTATAGCAGTTATTATATTTTAGAACTTCTGAAATTCTAAAACAAGTTTCCTCCATAGGCAATTTGTCATGCACAGCATCATATCTTGCTTGACCTTGCACTACAGAAATCCAATGGAGTTCCAATCATGGTAGGTGGAAAATAAAGTAATTATGTCCTCTGTTTAGTAAAACTGTTCTCTTTAGACTTATTTTGTTCCACTTGCCACAATTGTCTGTAAGAAACAGCACGTAACCCAGAACACCTAAGTGTTTGCAGTTGACTACAGAAATACAAGTTCTTCATAGTATTATTTAAATATCTAGATATGAAGAAATTTCAAAATTGCATCTTAAGCTTTACGCTCTTTTATCTGAAAGGTGTCATGTATAGCCTCAGGACCAAAAGTGGCTGGAGACATTTTACCACAATGTTCCCACCAGACATCAAGGTGCTCTGCACATGTTGTACCACATGACATATCTGGTTTATAACTGGAAGCCTACACCACTTTCCGTCTTCAAATGCTTACATACTGTGACTTTACATTTGTTCTAATTGTGGTTTTCTGATCGTTGTCAATGTAAGGGTTTAAAAAAACCCCCATACTTCACCTGGTATACTAGGAAAAATGAAATGCTCCTATATTCCCTCCAACACTATAAATCACAGAGCATCATCAAGAAGTGTCTCTTCTTCCCTACAAGCATTCAGTACCTTTGCTAAAGCTAAAGAGTTGAAAGTTTAGGCTCTCACCTCAAAAGATTTCCACTGAAGCTACCGGGATGCCACATGAGCACACGATGCCTCTGTGCATAACCACACCCCAGAATCAGCACCATACCCAGTTCTAAAGCCATAAATACATGTCCTTTGCCACGTAGAGCAATAGGAAGGCTTTTGTACCACACATCCCAGAATTTGCCACTGTAATCTGTTTAATGGCAATCCTCAGGGTCCATCCTCTTTCGAGAAGGAGCTGCACAGCTTCTGATATGTTTACACAGAACCTTCAAAAGCAAAGTATTCAGAGAGTAATGTAAGATGAGCTTATACAGTTGGAAAAAAGACAAGCCTTCAGGCACGCAGCCTCTAGTTAAACCTCTGTTTAAAGAAATGACACGTTCCTTTGCCAGTCCAAAATAAAAGTTTGTAAGGCTGATAACTACAATACAGGATCTTCCTTGAGAAGACACAGGAAAAAATAGCTAAGATGGTTCTCAGCAAATGATTCATTTCTCATATATTCTACTGACTAATCCTTCTCCCCACTTTTTTTGAACTTCACTTCACAAAGCAATGTATTCAGACAGATATTACATGACTGGTACTGTAAGAACCAGTTGCGAAAGAGCTATTTCTTGCCTGCAAAGTCCTAGTTCATTTAAGGCCTAATTCAGATCTGCTGAAAACTAGTTTGTCTTAAAGGCTCAAAAGAATTTATAAATCCACCTTTTCCCAAGGTTCAAACCCTTGGATATGACAGACATCTCAGGGTTTCTAATGATTAACCTTCTCTAACGTAAAATTAGGGCTTACATAATGTCAACACCCTCTGAGTGGCAGAGCAGAGCAAATTTGGTTACTTCACATGGAGCAGATGAGGGTCCTGGCAGTCCCCCAGGCAGCCTCTCCTGAACCTCAGCAACAGGAGGAAGGGTGGGCAGGCATCCCTGCATTTTGCAGAAGGAGTTATAACAGGATTGTAAGAGGAGAACTTCTCCATTTCATAAAAAGAAAAGCAAGACTTCAGTTTGCCACTCCCCAGTTCTCTGAAAGAAGAGAAAGGAGAAAGAGAAAACAAAAATCCCAAAGAAAATGAAAAGCAAACCCCTGCGTAAGGTGTGCTTGCTGCCCCTTCCTAAAACCCTCCAGCCACAGCGCTAGCTCGATGGATAGACTCTGCCTGCTAAAGACAGAAATGACACAGGACGGTGATTACAGGTGTCATCAGGTGTCATGGTGGAAAGATGATCTGATGCAGAACGTCCTCTTGACAGCCCTGTGTGTCCGATTATAGTCACCGTGCGTTCCAGGAATGGGGTTTCTGATAAATGACTGCACATTTTCGGTATACTCTTCACAAGATGTGAAGTGCAAAATAAATCCGAGAAGCCAACATTAAATACCTTATTGAAGCCTTATTATTAAGTGCCAGCTGAAGCAGACCTGAGAAAGCCTACCAATACGAGTCTTTCACCCTCAAGCACCCGACAGACTTGTACATTGCCCCAGACACTTGTTTAAACTTGAAGTCCTACAACAGCTGTTTAATACAGAAGACTCATGTGTGCACGGCAGAAATAAATGGACTTAAACTGATTTTGAATGTTAGCTGCAGCATAAAATTATCTCGCTTAATGCGAGGGTTTTGTGTGAACTAAGACCAATGGGAAAGTAAAAATTTTCAGTTCAGTCTGACACTACAGGTCTGTGTATTTATCAGCTACAGATTCTCATAACGCTGAGCAAAAACCAAAAATATTAGCAGGAACGATAAGAAAATTAGTCTTTTAACAATTATAAGGAATTATTCCAGAGTTAGACTAATTCTGAAATTTTTCATTTAGACGGAAAACCTTGTCCTGTTCCTGACCACAATTCTCTTATGAAACCTAGTTTTGAATTTATTACCTAGGCTATTCAGCACGAGAGTGACAAGGTCTCAACTCTGTCATTATTAATATCCACAACAGGAAGACAAGGTTTGGATCTCGGCCAAGGAAAATCTGTCCATTGGATTGCAGCAGTTCCCCCCATAACAGTCTACTTCAAACCTCACAGAATGCTCCAAAATGAATGGGGAAGAGGGCAATGCTTGGCACAAAGGAAGAAATACTACCCAGAGAACAATCTAGAAAGGCCAAACATGAAAGCATTTGCTTAACATGCTAAATAAAAATAACATGCAAGAGCTTGTCAGACCAACATGCCCTCCATTTTGCATGAGCAAGCCCCGAATGATATTCTAACAGAGGAAGTTTGTTTACCATTAACTTATTTGTATATACATTCAGACCAGGAATGTTTTTATGTCCACAACAGTAATTTACATATAGGCAAGAGCATTCATGTCAGCCAGACAAATCATGGATGGGTTAAAGAGATATCAGAGAGTCATCCCTACATCTACTCCGCCTTCCCAGCTCCACGCCATCCCCATTCCTTCTGCCTTGCAGAAACAGGAGATGGAGAGGACCAGATGATAACATGGGAAACTCGTGTAATAAGGGATTTGCTTCTGCACCTTCCTCTCCAGCCTCTCATCTGTCTAGTCCTTCTCTTATGTTCCACGGTGAAAGAGATAACAGCTATCAGTTTACAAGGCTTAGTTTTACACTCAAATATCTATTGACGCAAGATTCAATTAATAAAGCTGTATGCCAGCTATGGTGCAGGTAACAGAATTTATATTTCAGGATCCCAGTACAGTTCCCAGTAAAATGGTTGGTGAAATCTTCTTTTGGGTGCCAACATCAAAGTCTTTAAGCCCTCTCCTAAGATTAAATTCTCAGAAGCTGTGCCATCTGAAGATGGTTTGGGTAGCACACGTACGGTGTTACACTTCACATATATCCCTGCGTTACTCCAACTGCAGTAACTGGACTAATGAAAAACATTGCCCCTCTCAACAAACCTCCCCTTGGTAGATCATCATGACTACAGCACCACCACGACAACTTTACAGCTATTCTTGTAAGGCTCGAAGACCTTCTCTGGCGGACACCTTCAGGCATGCCACCATATTACACTGTCATCAGCAAAGCGTCCTTAGCACAGCAGGCACCAGCAAAACGTCATTTCTTCCCACTTGCTCCAGCCCTTCATCCACAGCGAGGGAGGGGCAGAACGATCAGGGTTGTCATTAAGCCTCTCCTAACGTGGCTGCGCCCTCCCCGTCAGCAGCCGAGCACGCGCAAAAGCAGCGGGTCACTTAGGTCTGCACCATGTCCTCCCACCCGTGACAGTAACAGCCATCAACCAGACACGTAGCTTGGCAGCGGCACGCCTCTGGACTTGGTGCAATTTTGAAATCCAAATAAAAATCAAATTACTGAGAAGCAAGCTAAAATTCACACTTTCCTATAAGGATAATAATTGAATTTCCATGTAATACAGAAATTTGTTTTTCAATAATGGAAATCCATTCTTTTCACCAGGATGTCTGTTCCTAGGTGCCACATTCTTTTCTCGTTAATAGTATTTTTCTTTCCCCAAAGTGAGTCACTCTGGAAAATGCCACTCACTTGAAAGAGAAAAATTGACAAACAAACCCAACTGTCAAGAAAATGAATGTTCACTGCTCTATACTACAACTACCACATACCAATAACTTAAACTTCAATCAGAAAAGAAAAGTTCCAAATTACTCAACAATAGTAACTGGCTTTAGGTCAAGGAAATAAAATTTAAACCTGCAACTGCTAAAATAGTTTCTACTAATACACTGCTAAGCACATGATCTGCTTGGCTTTGCTCTAATTTGGCTGGGAAGTCTTTCGCAGAAAGAAGGAAAATGTTTTTGATGGCTTGTTCAAAAGGAAAAATAGCCATTTATCAGGTTATGTAAAAATCTCATACTTGTGTTGGAAACTACAGTTTGGCAGAACACATTTAATTACCACTGGCTCTTCTAGAACATTAAGTAAAAAATAACTATGTTATAATCGCATTAAGAGTTTGTCTTTGTTGGTTTAAGACAAAGATTTTAGTCAAAGGCCTCATTAAATCTTAGATCATTCTTTGCAGAGCTTAGCTCCTCCATGGGTCTACAAAAACAAGGAAGTACAGCTGTAATCCATAGAAATAAAGATGGAAAGACTTCCAAGTTTTTTATGCTCAAATGTAAAGAGGAAGATTTTCCCTCTCAAACAAAAATTGTTCTTTGGAAACTATAGCTGTTGAAATGCAATTATTTGTGAAACCAACTCTGGGCAAGGGGGGGGGGTGTGTGTGGAATCAGAGTCAAACACTTCAGTCCATATAGGCAATATTAAAAATATGTGCTCTTAACATATTGGTACATGTCCAAGGCTCAAGAGAAAAACATACCATGGGCCACATCCAGACGGAGTGTGGCTCTAGCAAGGTTGTACCACCTCAAAATTACAGAATTCATTACAGACAAGATTTTCATAGTATGTCCACTTATCCTCCAAAATACTTTTGTCTCGCACCATGTAAATTCAACGTACTCTGCATACTGATGGCAATTAGAAAAATGCACTACGCAACTAAAATTACAGATTTTTGATTCTAACCAAGGCTGAAAGTTTCTGTATGAATCTGCAAGACTGCAATTTTGAACTACAGATGTCCTAACACACACAAATCTTTTCATTACAGATTAAGCTGATTCAGGTGTTCATCTGATTTTGGGTTTTAGCACCAGTGAAAGTTTTGCTTCATAATACACTTGTTTTGATTCATTTCCCTTAGAGCCCTTGAAAAACCTACCACGGCCTTCGAATCCTAGAAGCACAGTATTCCTTTGCACCATGTATATTCAACAGCCTGAATGACATCCTTCTACTTGCATTAATGACTTTGTTCACAAGGTAGTTAATTATCCACCTCCTTCTGGACAGGTTCTAACCACTGGCACGACAGCTCCCACTTTCTGCGGGGAACATGCTTGTCTCATAAGTGCCAGTATTAAAAAAAGTTCATCTGCAAGCTCCTTATGTAAACTATTCTCTATATTTAAAGGTTGCAGCTGACCAAACTGACATCACAGATTAGGGCTATATATATAAAATATACCAAATCCATAGACTAGATCTAATCTGACATGTAAATTGAAATATCTACTGCTGATTGGAAAACCATAAGCTCTGCTGTATCTGCAAAATGTATACCTAGGAAGTTCTGCTGCATTACTTTAAAGATTTATTGCAATTAATAGGTAAGCAAACTCACTGCTCCTCTCGTCCACTTAAGTGACAGACGTTGCCTCCCTCATCTCCCAGCCATGTACGATTACGTCCCTAACTGTGAAAATGTACTTGTTAGATTTTTATTTTTAAATCCACTCCCTTTCCAAGGCAAAGGCTGCTTTAATTTATTTCAAGCTTTGAAGTAATTTCTCCTCTCCCCTGACAAAATTATTGGTAAGACAAACAAAACTGTTTCAGGACTTGAACTAATTTGATCATGACACAAATACTTCCACAACTGACTTGTGCTGCTCCTATCTGTAGCGCATTCTGTGCCCAGTGTAATAGATTTCATATGAATAAACTTCTCTTCTTTCATCTTGTACATGTTCAAAAACCTACCAGACTTCAAGAGTTATTTTAGGAAGGGATTAAAATACTGATTTTCATTGCAGATGCACTAAAAAAAAATAAAATCCATCATTACTTATTTTGGAGTAGGTAGGAACAGGAAGCTAAAGGTGAACAGGAACAGGAAACTAAACAGAAAACATACAGACACACTGTCAGCTTCCCCACGTCACCTATAATGCATAAACAAAAAATAAAATAAAAATAAAATTATAAAGAAAAAACACAAAATAACACAGCAACCTTACAGAAATGGTACTCTAGCAGAATACTGGAGAAAAAGAATAAATCAGAAGAATAAAGCTAGCTAATCAGTATTTCCAGACAGGCAGTCCACAGCATAGCCTTTGTATTTCTTTAGTCTTTAGAGACGTGGCAAATAACTGAAAAAGAAAATTTAACAACAAAAAGGTGTATAAATACAAATGCATGCACTCAGACAGGAGGCAAAGCTCAACTTGGGCAACAGTTAATCTGAATGATCTGATGTCCGAACATTCCCAGCCCAAAAGGTGTTGCAGACATTCGGCAGGAGAATGACAGGAAACCAGTTAATGTGTCATTTAGTAACAAATGCAGCTTTGGATTAATTTAATCCATTGGCAGACATGAAAACCAAATTTTGACACAGAGCAATGAGGAGAAAAAACAATTTGTTGTGCTTTATCAGTGTTCCTCACCCCGACCTGAAACGCAGCTCAGTTTCTCCTGTCCATTCACTTCCCAACCCCTGCAAGGGACCTGCCAGTAATCGGGTGTAAACCCATTTCACACCATGGCATCAGTGCATCTGAAACCAAACAGACCAACTTTCTTCCTGAACTACTGCGCCATTTTCATCAGAAAACGTGCAGCAGACCACCACATCCTGAGTGGTACACTGCAGGTATTCTCAAAATTATGAGGAATAAATGCTTTATGGAGTTAGAAGTCACAGATGTTACTTTAATATCCCATATTAGTGCAATAAAGCCCACCCTTTCGGTCGCATATGAACCCTACGTACTCTGGATCTGTGATCCAGAAGGATGACCATCAAAAAGTTTAAGAACTGATAATACTTTATGAGAAGCACTGTGGCCTACTGGAAGGAGATGCTGAACCTGAAGACTTTAATTCCTAGATTTTGGTCTGTTTCTTAGATGGCATGGTCAATCCTCTATCAATTGCACTATATTCAAAACCAAAGTGGAAATAATGGTATTTACGATGTTTTTAAAACATTTTCACATTTATTGCTAAAATAAATGCCATGTAGGAGATAAACATGCTTGTTGACGCTGGATTGTAAAGTGAAGAGGTACTGATTTCTTACCATCCCCGAGCTGAAATTTGTAGGACTTTAAAAAAAAAAACCTCAAGTATAACACTTTTTCTAAAAATAACTGATTATTCAAGTTTTATAATTATAAATATTGTATTTATCTCAATTTCAATTTCTGTAATTCTCTAAAGCTGAGATGACTTTGCAAAGCATGAAATGCCTCCTTTTCACCAATATAGAATTCCTTTTTCCTAGCCCTCGTGTTTGCAAGATAAAGTTTTAAAACTTTTGTTGTTACAATACATCAGCTTGATTCTTGGTTTCCTTTAACAAGCAATTTCCCCATAAGAATTAATGAAGAAAAAACGTTTTTGAGCCAATAGGTTTGTTTTGGTTTTTTTTTTTTAATAATGGGTTATTTAAAGCTGCTCAGGTTTTGGAATATCAGGATAAATGTCAGGGAGATAAATCACCAACACACCTCGTGAAACTTGCCACAGCACTCTCAGTAAACAAGCTGGAGCATATGGTTACAATTATGATTTGTATGACCACAGAAATCGGAAGCTCTAGTCACGAACCACAGCCTCACCATGCTACGTATTGCACATACTCAACGATAGTCCCTACCCTAAACAGCTTAAAATCTACATATAGAGCAGAGACAAGACGGATTAGCACAGAGAGACGCTGAAGAAGAGGCGGTATTATTCAGCACAGTAGCAGAGCTCCCAGCACACCACGAGCCTAGACAGCGTCAGGTAGATACCATAGAAAAGAGGCTTTACAGAAGACTTAAAAACATGTAAGCCTTGAGAATGTTTAGTATGAAATATTTTGTCACTGCCCTAAGGATGGAATGGTGGCAGCCAAGGGTCCCCAGGAGCATCTACCTCTCCAAAGGAAGGAAAAAAAGTACTGTTTGCTCCCTGCAAGCGTGTAAGTCTCATCATAGTCAATGGAAGACTTCCAAGAACTATCAAGCTCAGGACCTTGTGGTATAAATTGCTCTTCTGGGCAAGGATGCTTTGCTGTCATTGCCATCAACGTCCATCAAAAGAGCAGGGGTCCCAGAGCAAAACTCTGTGCTACCTGCCCAGCTAGTTCTAAATCACTGGTGGTTTACTATCAAAACTATGTTGGTGAAGCTTATAAGATTGATCATGAATTTCCTAAATAATTATACTACAATTCTTCTGGTTTCAGATCCTTGTGATTGAAAGCCCCAGGAGTCTGGTGGACCCGGGACCAAGGTGTGATACCAGAAGTGCTACCACTGTATAACTCTTCTATACTCTCACATCATTCAAAACCACAAAGATAAGTTAGATTTCACAAAAAACACAAAACACAACACAGTGTATGTCAAAGGAAGCGTGTAAGAGCTTGAGAGTGAATACATCTCTGGCCTGCAGAGACTTATGCAAGAACCAATGTTCTTCTGTTTTCTGTGAAGATGAGTTTTGTGTCATGAAAAAAGGCAAAGATGACACTCAAAAGGGACATTTAGGCAACCGCTCTAACAGTTGTTCAACCAAACTTCAAAGCAGCTCCTAGAGCCCTCACAGCACAGAAGCACAGATTTTGGTCAGGATGAAGCTGTGCTAGAACCCAGCTTGCTGGGCAGCTTTTGCCGACTGAGCCTGCCACGGCTATGCTACTATTCACACTCAACTTCTTAGTCTCAAAAACTGCGTCCTTGGGCTGCAGCCACACATTTTGCTCCAGTTCAGACACACCTTCAGAGAAACTAAAAGAAAGGTTAAAGATCTGGACCCTATTTAAATCTTCTCATTCTGGCAGGTCAAAATGCCATGACTACAGCGACAAGAGTATGATGTTGTTATGGACTGTAAGCAAGAAGGAAGCTGAACAGACAAATCTGGGAAAGAAGGCTCAGATCTACGTTTCCGTTACGGTGAGCATGAACAGGGAGTTAAATATTGACTAAGCACTGGGGAGCCAGACAAGGTTGTAGTTATGTAGCAGATCATACACCAGATCTGCGACACATCATGAAAAGAATCTGGAAGGTAGAAACAACCCGCCTGAGTTATTTGTTAGTAGAAAAAAATCTTGGCGGGATCATAAGAAGTAACAGACACATCATTAGTAGCTTTTTATGCCTCTCTCTTTCGATATGTTTTAACCTAGATATTACAAATCAGACTACATCAAATTGAAGAGGAAAAAGATATTAACATAAAATGCTAAATATGAATAAAAAGTTTTCTTGTAAAGTTAAAGATAACCATGCAAGTGCTCCTATTAACCAGAATTAAGCACCAATTAAAAAGGAATAAGCTACAGTATATGTCACAGATGTACAACACAGGTCATCAAGCACACTAATGATGAATGACATAATGCAGAGTAAAGCACATACATACATGATAGAAAGTCATTAATGGTCAGGAATGTTTGTCTAGTTCCAACCAAAGAGTACAGACTTGAGAAAATGAGTCATTACTGACCACTATACGCTGAATTCCGCAATTTATATTAATGCTACAACAGTGCATTTGTGGGCCAGATTAGTTACAGTGATTGTTTAGGTGATTAATGAAGATGAATCTGGCTACTGCCTTTTCATTAGTTTCTTACAGGTATCACATTGTACGCCATTATATCTCTAATTACCTAAACAGCACAAACTAAGGCAATTAGATCTTACTGTTGCAGTAACTCCTAAGTACTGCAAGATGAAGTCTTTTTTCTATAGCAAAGTATACACTGGATCAACTATTTCAAATGAAACCACTTGAATTGACTTATTTTTCAACTGGCTTGAGTAGAACTCATGTTTTCCTGTCCTAGCATATCTTCTGCTTACTTGTTCCTCACTGTTAACGTCCATTTTGTTTCACAAGAAATAAAATGACAAATTAAAAAATTTTGTTTGCCCACAAACAGTTCTCTCAACTTGGTTAACTGTGGACCATGAATTGGCAAATATTAATAATACTCAAAAAAAAGAAGAGGGGATTTAAAACCAACAAGAATTTTTTTTGAAGGTACTTTGTGAACCAAGAAAAATGCATTTCTATTTTCTAATGCACGAGGTCTAATCTCTACTGCCATGCACACTGATATCATTTATGCCTTCACAACACATCAACAACATACCACCAGATCTAGCAGCACTTTGCAGTCTTTTTGTAGATGTGCAAAATAATTGTAAAGACAAAGCAAAGTTGACTCAGTATAGAAGAACATCCTTTCTGAAGTTACAAAACTAAAATATCATTATTTCCCCCCTCATTCCAAACCCACAAGTGTTTATTTAACTGCTGGAAGATAATGTAATTGGCAATGCAATTCTAATCAAGGTGTTTTACATACAGGATGGAGAAAGGTACTTGCATGCAGTCAGAGGCCAAACCAAGGAGAAGTAATTGGTGTGAGGATGTTGGCTGTATGGTTTCAGGGTTAAGGAGGCTCATGAGACCAAAAAAACCAGGCTACAAAGGGTGAGAAGCAGGAGAAGGTTAACTGTGGGAAAG
>NW_010526977.1:17360-51956 GCF_000687285.1 Phaethon lepturus
CTGAATCACAAGGAAGGAAAAGGGGGGTGGATTTAAAATTCAGTGCTTATAAGAGTTTGTTTGCACTGCTCTGCAAGTGGCTACAAAATATGCGTAATGTAATACATGGTAAGGTAGATGACTGTGGTATTAAGTTACTTCATATAATTTCAAATGAACAAGCAAAATAATTATCTTGGGCCTCAAAATTTCATATGAAAAAGAAATTATTTTTAAAACCAGGCTCCTATCTCCTTTCATCCTCAACATTATATTTAGACTATTTCAATAAACTTATATTAAGCATTATGTGGTATTCAAAAGACACTGAGCAACATAAAAGTGAATCTTCAATTCTTCCATTCTTCTTTCAATTCTTATCCCATAAAGATTACAAGATACACAAAAAATAACACTATACAGAAATCATGCATAAGTTTTCCACATCTTTTCATTGCTTAAAACTTGCTTCTGTCCCACAGCAGACTATCTATCGACTTGTTGGCGTCTAATCTGTATTGCGCTCTACTCACGCACCCGATGCTATATTAAACAAAGGAGTTTTTGCAAAAAACTCTTTTGCCAAAGATGGGCAAATATGCTATTTACTCTACCAATCCTATTGTGTCCAAGTTTCACCTATAGTCCAACGCTGCAGACAGGCAAATAATCAGGCACAAAAAACCTTTAACTAACTGTTTGGGCACAAACAGAAAAAATATTTCAATTTTCTAACAGGATTTGGTGCTTGTTTTTCCCCTTTCCCACGCAGGTCATTAGAAAGCTCTTTATAAAGGCTCTTTTACCTAAAGCTTTAAACGAAGATACTTAATTCACTGGGAGAAGAGATGGCACTTCAGGTACTCACGAAAGAAGCAACAAAATTAGCGTAGGAGTATGCCAAAGGGAGTTGTTAAGAGAATGGTTCAAGGGGAGTGAAGGGGGTGGAAGTGTAGGAAGAGACAAGAACAGACGTAGGCTGAAACCTTAAGAGTTTGCATTTAGAAATACAAGAAGGAAAAAGTCATGGGGGGATATGATATCAAAAGAGCTACAGAGGAAGGCAGGAGCGGTGGCAATTTGGATGGACTTTACAAATCAATCAAGTAACCAGAAGAGGGGGGGAAAAAAGCTTTTTTGCCCATGGCAGCACTAAGGCAGAAAGACACTCAAGCGTGACTAGAGAGATTAGAACCAAGCAGCATAAAACCAACAGGTAAGTAGAGGTATCAAAATACGCAGTGAGAACCGCTCTTGAGTCACAAGCCAAAGTACAAACCACATACTAAAAACTGCCGCGGGAAAACATTTTAAGACAATTTTCTTTAGCAATTGAAAAGAACGAAGAGAATGTATCTGTTGGGACTCTCAAATAAAAAGGTTGTAAGGAACAATTTAATTAATTTCTCTCTTTAAATAAACTGCAAACCAAGCAACTGTTTTTTTGGATGCATTTACATTACGGGCAGGACCCAAACGTTGCAGTGATCTACCCTTGAGCATGTAAACTGGAAACCAGGCAGGAGATGCGTGTGCCAGCAGCACACTGAGCTGTGCGTAACCTCATCTTACACGTGTTTAGGCTACGCTGCACCAAGTTAAAGGCGTGCTCTTTTACTGCCTCCATGAGGAGATCCACAGGCACTGTCACAGACTGTAAAATATTTTCTGGCAGACCAATTGCGGCCTGAACTTTAATATCCCCTAGGGAAGCTGCCAGTGAATGGATTTCACAAGAGAGCAAAATAAATAGTATCAGTTTTAACAGCAACTGACTTGCAAAGTGTTATTTAGTTTATCGGGGAAAAAGAAAACAACACATACTTTTACTGTTAGCACTATATTCTATTTTATTCTTATTATATGGAAAAGAAAAACCTTTAGGAAGAATTTTTATATGTAATACACACACCAATAAAACACATTATGGGGGGAAGAGAGCAACTATCAGCCAAAACACAGTATATAGTACAACAAACACGAGAACCCTTTTCCTTAACGAAAAGAGGCATCAAGTCTTTCATATTCTTCAGGCGATATCTCTCTATAGCAAACGGTCCACCCACAGAAGGTCAGAATCTAGTCATACTATTCAGGAAAAAACATTAGTCAACCTACTGGGAAAGACATACACTACAATATGTTACAAAAATTCCTATCTTGGTCACCCCCCCTTATAGCAAAGAATCCTTGAGACTGGAAGGGACCTCTTGAGACTACCTAGTCCAACCCTTCTGCTCAAGCAGAGCCACAGAGCAGGCCACCATATCCACTGAGCAATTATAAAGAATAAAATATGCATATAAAAGTATTTCTTACAACATTTTAAGTCGAAGCATGTGATTTATACTTGGTTGGTTTTGGGGTGTTTTTTTAATGTCTCACTAGAAGAAGAATAGGGACTAAGTTCTACTTTTACCATGTGAAGGTATCCCTGCAGTGCCTGCACATACAATCGCCTCAGATTCTAACACATCTCAAGATGGACTATATATGATTACAACCCAAGCAGACCTGTGGACAGGTTTTCTATACTCAGCAAGCACACTGGTATGACTTGTTGAAAAAGAAATGGGCCACAGGTGTGTCTGTAAGAGAAGTCACACAGAAAGCAACATTTCATAAGGTTTGAAATATAGTTTACAGAAAATAAGACTCACTTGCCACCCCAGATGCAATTCCATAAAGTAGTCCTCCTCCATCTGTTTGCTGCTGAAAGACATGGGTTCCTGGAGGAGGGCTTCTTTCTTGTCTAATGAAATTATACAGTAAAGTTTTCACAAGTCTGCTGGTATATGGGAGACTGAAAAGAACAAGAAAAAAGCTTTAGTTGACTCACAACTTGCAAAAATTGGCACAACAAAGCCCAGGCAGGGTGCAAAGGCTGGTGGTTGGCACTAAACACAGAAAGTAACTCTCCCAGACTCGAGCAGACTGGAAAGGGAAAGAACGCCTGACTTCAGCAGGGCTCTGTAGGAGCACCTTCACCAGCAGCATCATGGAAACTGTTTCTTGTTTTCTTTTTTCAATGCTACTTTTAAATCCATTGTTTAATTTGTGGAATCCCTGTATTCTTTGACCTCAAGACACAACTGGAAAATATTTATGCAAGGGAAAGAAACATTATATTTGTTTAGTTTTTGCTCCATGCTTTGGTTACATAGAACAGGTAACAACCGTATTTCTCTGCCCCCTCGCCCCCAAGATTTTTGCCTGTGTGCTGGGGCCAATTTGCAAAGACCAATGAAACATCTGAACTCACATCAGCGATTTTGAAAAATGCACATAAATTTTGTTGGATATAAATAAAAAGTTACAGTATTTCCAAAACAGAGAAGGATTTCCACAAAAGCAAACAGTTGGTTCCCATTCCATAGGATTAAAGCTGGACAGGGGCTCTGTTACAATGAATTCCAGTCCCCTCTAACCACTACCCCTCCAACTCCTCTGCTACTCCCAACCCAGACCTCTTAGACCACATACTCCCTCTTCTCCCAAACATTCCCCACTTTGCCCCAAACCCTCAACTCCTTCAGTCCAGAGATTTAAGTACCACCAGATCCCACAGATACTGAGGCTCTGCCTCTACCTTGCTGCTGTTTCAGGCTGAAGTTTGCCCTGTGCTCCCTCTGCCCGCAGCCAAGCTGTGCCTCCCTCCTCTCCCTTACATCTAGTAGAAATTTCAGAAAACCAGGCAATAGGTACATTTACCAAAAACCTCCCCACATGGAATTTAAAGTTGGGAGAGAATGAATGGTAGCCTGACTAAAATGCGTATAAGCCACCGTGACAAAGCATTTAAACAAAGCAACCGACTCGCCAGAACAAGTGGTATTACTCATACGACCGAGTTTACCACCTGCTAAATATTTCCACTATTGCAGCTTGAAACTCAAGGTAGCACATATGTGCAATCTTTCGAGGGGCTGCTTTTTATTTGTTTCGCAAGAGGCTCATTAGCATTTCTGAGGTGCATGTGTTCTCTAGACTGTGATGTTACGGGAAAAGACCCATAGCCGGATCAAAAAATCCGTCCTGAAAAGTAAAAGCTGTTTTAAGTTAATGAAATTATACGAAAAAATAAAAATTAGCAAAATAGTTTTACTGAAGTCTGGGCTGTGAGATTTAAACCTGAAACCTTCCATCATACTTTACAGATGTTTGCTTTTGTGTTCTGTTTTCTTTTGAGCAGAACAAGTTTTCTATCAAAATGTATTTTACAGTCTTTTGTTTTCAAGAACAAACAGTCTAAACAAGCCATCAAAAGCATTTGCTCTGCCTTAGACCCCACAACACGACATACCATCGACCACGCATCAGGTATTTGTGAATGATGCTCTCTCGTAGAATTTCTTTGTGGAATAACTGGCAGGAGAGGAAGACAATGAGAGTTGTCACAGCTTCCAAGGAAATGCCGTATGTAATATCTCTGCATGAAAAAAAGGAAAAATAAAGATTAATCTACCGGGTTTGTTTACAAACTAACTTCCAAGAACACCTGGTAGCTTCACTCGAGGTTATACACTGTTCAGCACAGTCAGTTTCAACTGGGAACATGTAAACAACAAATTAAGAAACCAAACTCACTTTATACCAACAATGGGCTGTTTTTCTCAGATATATGCTTTTTTTTTTCCCCTGATATGCCAAAAGACAAGACAATGTAAAAACACTGAGGTATTGTCCAGAACATTACAGCTGCAACATTCAGACTACACTTCACTCTAAAAATAATAAATAGATCTCAAAAGCATGTCCTTTGTCCTGTTAAATAAAGTTGTCACAAAACCATCATGCTAAGTCAGAGAAATACCCAGCTAGCCAAACACTGCTCCATCCGCCAGGAAAAGTGGATCCCTAAGAAAGGAACAGAATACACAAATGCTAGTTTAAGTGTAAGAAATGCTCAGAATATCACGATACTACATACAGTTGTTCAGTTTTAAATGGTATTTTTGAGGTAACAGTGAAGTCTAAAGTTTCAAGCTATTACAGCCAATCCCAAAGAATGTGCTGTAATGATTAAATACTGACACCAGAGAGTTTATCATTAAGCTAAGGTTAATTGGGAAAGGCTGTGCAGCAAAATGGGTAAGAGAAAGATCCACTATCTGGGATACCTTGATACATCGAATATTTTTAAAATGCATCCTTAATGAGTAATAAATTGCAGACTACATGAAGCTTTTTAAAATGCAATGAAATAACTTGGACATGAACCAGTATCCTTCTTGCTTTAAACCAAAGACTATTTTTAACCCCTCCAAAAGCAAGGAGATACTTCATTCAGTGCAACAGTACCATCCTCTAATCCATTAGAAAGGTTGTTATTAAGTACTTCTAATGTTTCCCCCACAGTTACTATTTAATTTCCAACAGTATGCTTCACAATCCAGTATCATCAAGTTACAACAGGCATCAATTATCAAGGATTTTTTGACCTGGAACCTACTGGAAATTCAGAATCTATTTATACTTCCGAAATTCAAATATTTTATAGCATCTCTATTCAAAATTAAAAAAAAAAAAAATCAGTGTGTGTTTATGCAGTGATGCTAAGTTTTAATTTGTTACAGTGACACCTTTTATTCTTGGCAGTTAGAACAAGTATAAACAAAAAACCAAGTGCTCTTTCAAATAATGACGACTTGAAAAGTACAGTGCAATCTCTCTTGAAACAAAATAAATTAACCACAGAAAACACTAACTGCAGTAAAACTCTCAGGCTCAGAACCCATACGGTCCTTACCAAAATGAACAGGATTTCATTCAGAAGTCAGTTTGATTTTTAGCACACTCAAATACTTCAATCTTCTCAGGTGTGCTGCTAGAAATACTGTAAATAACGTGCCTTACGGTAAAGGATAAGGAAGAAGAGTTTCATGCATCATGGTGTACAGACAGCTTAAGTTAAGCTCTTCTGCAGTAACTCTAGGCCAGAGTTTCTGAGCAGAGAGAGTACTAGTTACCTGCTCAAAGTCAACAGCAAACTGGAATCACAATTTCCAGGATCGCAGTCCACAGAACCGCACTACCTCAGATACAAAAGTGTTTTTGAAAGTGAAGGTTATGCAAACTCGGTGTTTTTATTTTCTCTCGCACGATTTAAGTAGTTGAATCCATAACATTCTAAGTTACAGGTCAGAAAGAGGCATGCTGCTTGAATAACATGCTTCCTTAAAATCATGAAGTACATTTTAATTATTTTTAGTTTCTGTGAGTTACCTGACTTTTTGCCCACTACTGAGGAAGTTAGCCAGTGTAAATGCTGATAACTAGATCAGGCCAGAGGTTACACTGTGATCTGGCTCCACTGCAAACTCACCTCAGCCAGAAGCAAGGCTGAGCTGGGAACGGCTCCCGCTCCCATTCCCGCTCCAACACAGTGACGCTGCAATTCACTTCCCTAGGTTCATCCTAGGGGATGGTTCCTAGGTTCATCCCAAGCAAAGACCTATATATACACTGATTACTAGCGGTTTAGCCAAAAAATTAAGAAATGTTTTTCTATCAAAATAAAAACAACGACTTGGAAAAAATACTTTTTAACTACAGAAAAAAAAAATTCTGAAGTTTATAATTTCCAAGGCTGAGAATACAAGAATGTCTCCAACCCTGTTGCAGAAGGAAAAGGCTAGCTTCACGACACGCTACAACATCTACTGGGTTACTGTGCTGAGAGGAAACAAGTTTTAGAGTCTACTATTTCTCCATTTCAATCATTCATTTATTTTTCTGAAAAAACATACAAGTGGAATAGCAAATCTGAGGAGACATTACAAAATTCTTCTCTATTTTTATAAGATTTAGTGTAAAGAAATAAACAAAGAGGTTACTGTAATGTATTAAGTAATATTTTTTTGGAAAAAAAAAAATCTGCTTTCAATACCCTTATATAACTCTGAAAGAAAAAAAAACAGAAAGCAAGCGAAATTCATGGAGCTCCAGTGAGTTATTCCAATTTTCTTGCTATTCAAAACCCAGTTAGGGCACATTTAACTGCAGAAACATTCCACTCAACCTGTAGAATCTATTCAAATTAAATCTGCTTTGACATAAACACAACCAGAGTCCTGATAGCTGGGGTAACCCCTCAGCTACCGTCACCCTTAATTTATCAGCACAAGGATAAAGCTTCAGGGCAAAATTATTTTCTCCATCAAGGGTCAAATGTACAGTTTTCTGAAACCCAAGCATTTCTAAAGGGTCACAAGAACTACCAGGAACCTCTTTTAACTTCAAAGAAAATACTGTTTATTTATATTGAGATACTATAGAATAGGGAGGTTTGTGTTTGAATTTTTTTTTTTATTTTATTCAAAGCTAGCGGTCATACAGAATGACTTTACATGGAATTTATGCTGATCTCCAACTTCCTCTGAAAACTGTTTGCTTGCAGATAAGGAGGAAACTAGGAATAATGAACTCATGTATCAATTACATGTCAAAATTATTTAGCTATTTATTTCAGAAAACCAGGAGAACTGCATGATGTTTTGAGTTTCTGTGGGCTTTTTTTTTCTTCCCAAGTGTCTTCTGAAACAAATAAAAAAATCCACAGAACTCAGATAAAGCTCATGTCCCATGTAAATGGACATCATAGAGCAACATACCAAAGCATATACAGGTCTTTTCCTCCCTCCCGCTCCTTCTGGATTTTCTCTTTTGGAGATTTCAATAGTTATTCTCACCTCATTTTTCCTCTTTTTCTCTCTACTTCCTACTGGAGGATATATTCCCGTATCAGGTAGACAAGCTAACAGATACTATTCTTTTGTCCTTCTTAAGATTTACTCCTTTCATGAGGGAACAATCTGGCATAGACCAAACTCTAGAATCATGGCAATCATTTCTCTCCTGCTTTCGGGTTCTTTCCTTATTACAAGTAGCTGTCCTGCTTGGTATCACATTTCTTACACAGTGACACAAAGCAAGTGCCTGTTTCTTTAACCAGACTGAATAAATCCAGGTGCTTGCATGTGATACCCCAGTTAAAACCGGTTTCTGGCAACAAATGTTATATATACACATTTAGTCTCTAAAGCAAAGGCATGTCATACATATCCATGATTATCTTAAACTATGAATTCTTCAGAGAATGATGACTCGAGCTCCAAAATGCAAGATTCCTAGATGCTAGCATAACATAAATGTGTGCATGTATTTAACACACACTTTAGTATCTATATTTCAATGAGAAACAGTTGATACGTCAACGGATTCCTTCCAAAAGCAATGATACCAGATCATCTTAAATTAAACCACCACATACATACAATTTGTATTCTAGTAATCTTTACACAACAACTCATTAAAATCAAATGACAAAAATTCCAGTAAGTGAGCAACACTTTCATCTTAATCCCCTTTGTCAGGTAGATAGCAGAGATCCTGGGCTCCTCTTTGAGACACCTGTGGCCCTGGGAGTACTGCTTCCAAGCAGCACTGCACATAGACTTAAAAGAAGTACTGCTTTAGAAGAAATTTATAAGTAACTAATTCTTCCAGGATACAAACCAAAAGAACATCACTCCTCTTCTGGTCTGCCATCAAGAACATACATTTCTATTGATTTATTTTATTTATTAATTGTGGTGGCAGACTTGTAAATTCTACCAGAGCTATCAACCTTCAGGCGGTTGGGGCTGGAGGACTGCACCAGACCATCTATCTGCGTATCACACCCTTGCAAGGTGTTGTCTGCTGGAACTGGACCAAGATTTCACCTTGCCCTTTTACAGACACTTATTTCAAATATATCACAAAGCTGATACTGCACTTAAGAAGCTCCAAATGTCTGAAAAAGAGGTCTATGGTCAAAACAGTAACCTTTAACAAAAATAAAAGATCTTCTTTGTGGTAGAAACAGGAAAAGAACACACACAAGCAGCCAGTTAAGGCAACCTGCCTGAGCAATAACTCTTCCAACTGCAATAGCTTGAACACTCACCATTACTTGCTTGCACTCCCAGACAAGTGCTGACACTAAATGGTACCACACAGCAAACAGATGCCACACCATGACACACCACTAGGTTTCGAAGTAGATTTCTTCCAAGCTACAAAGAAAATGCTGGAGTCTGAAGCAGACCAAAACATGATGGTCATAATAACAAGGTCATCTGTCAATCATAGCCTGTGGGAAAACACAAAACCCAAAATACCCTTGTCTACTCCTGCAGGCTCAAGATAAAGCAGTAAGAGCAGTTTGCAGGACTCTGATGCTACAAGCAGCTTACGTATCTAAGTTGGTGAGGGGGATGTATTAGTGTCTTTCCAAATGATGCACTCACTCCCCACAGAACAAGACCTATGGGCCTGTTAAAACCTCAGCCCCCCAGTGTCCTGGCATCTGCTTTTTCCATTCAAAACCATGTGGATGACCTTCTATCAGCATCATCTACTAAGAACTTCAACAATCTACCCATGTGTCACCATCCTGCCGCTGCTGGCTTTGCTCCAACGCCAAGCACTGCTCACAACCGCATTCTGCGCTCACCACATCATTCAGCTGTGTTCCCTGCCGGCGAGAGAGAGGTCTGTGAAAGAGGAACCAATATGAAGCATAGAGGCAATATATAGGAAAATCCCAGCTAGAAAATCCAATTACTACTCTGAAGGTACATGTTGTTGTAAACACTTTAATTACTCCATGAAATGCAGCTATTTCTATACCTTAGCAAACAGAGGCTGAGCGCTCATAAATTATTTCACACCTACAGAGAAAACAGGCTGAACAGTCAGAAACAAATCTCTGCATTTCACCTCACACCACTACACCAAACCCCCTCCCAGTTTAAATATTTTCCTGAACTTTCACCCAGCCAGAGCTGTCTACTCTAAGTATTAAAAGGTTAAAAGGTAACTTATTTTCTAATTTAGGAGAGTTGCCAAAAGGGCTGATTCATACAAAAACTCTCAAATCATACAGGAACCAGGTTTCATTTCCCCGCTTCCTGAGGGCCCACCAGAAAGGTGAAAGAGGAGTCACCACAGAGAATGGGATCAGTTTTGAAAACTGAAAGGCAAGTAGAAGAATATCTGGTTATCAGTCTCAGGATACAAGTACAACAACTCAAAGTGAACATAATCTTTCCTCTTGGAATCACTCCTAATTTTACACCCATCGATGGCAAATACGCATCGTGGCAGCCAATAATGCACTATGCTCATTACAGCTGACTCCAAACATTTGGGAGATGTCCCAAAGGGGCACTCAAGAAACACTAACTGGAAGCAGACAGCATCTCTGACATTTCCTCCTACATCTCCCCCATGCTCAGTATTTTTGATTGGGCGACAGAATGAGAGAGAAAAAAAACAAGAAAGATTGAAATACTCTAAAAGGAGTATTTAAAGGGTTAAAATGACAGTTGGATTCAACACTCTTTATTCCTAGACCTGTTCCTAAACTCTCTCAGGCCACGTGGCTGTGTACGTTTTAACCTCACCGGCATTCATTTCTTCCCTCTACAGATTAAAAATATTCGAGAAAGTCCAGGACTTTTAAATGTTGCACAGAGAATCTATATTCTTCTGTACTTCCCTTTCATATCAACAAGCTTTGTTAGCAATACCCGCTAAATCTAAGTGAAGGACCTTACCTTTTGAACAAGGGAACACAAGAGAGCAGTCCAAACACCCATAAAAATGGACAGCTCCAGTAACTGGGCTTGCGTAGCTTCCAAGCTCCAGGGAAAAGGCAGCCACAGAGAAGATGACCCCGGTGCTCAGAAAGCTACCTTAGACCATTGCAGAGATCTGGACAGAGCCAGACCACAGGAATCACGTCGTGTGTTCCAGCCATGCAGCCTGTGTGAACGGCAGACCTGCTCCACAGTCTCCCTGTAACACCACTTCTCAAATGTGCTGGTTTCAAGGCAGAGCTATCTTGATGGAGCAGCAGCAATAATCTCTGTGGGTCGTATCCTTCTCCAGGCAATGGAGAAAAGAGGTTTATGCCTGTCAGCCTGGTCGCTGCCACCAATTTGAAACACTCTGCAAGGTCCCAGAAAGAGATATGCTTGACTTCAGTGCCTAGGTGCCTTTGCTGCCCAGACCAAAGCCCAAACCCAAATACTAGCAAGCAGGTGTTTTTCAAGATCCAATACTTTTAGTGAAAACAGGGCTGAAAACTGTAACAGAGAAAGCAGATTAGGATCTTAAATATACAGCATGATGTATGACAAACAGTGCAGACCTCCAATACTATCCTCCGGGATTAGAAAGTTTGTTACAAGTTCAGTGTAAATTAAAGCTAGTCTAGTAAAAAGACAGGTCATAGAGAAACACCGAGATCGAAAAACTAAATTTGAACAGGAAGAAGAATGTGACACAGATAAAGATTTTCCGGCTTAGGACCTTTAAACACTTAAGAGGCCACACATCTACCATCAGAAAAGAGAAAAGGCTGTAAGAGTGATGAAGAAAATCTTCCAGATAAATAAATAAATAAGTATTTTTGTAGTTGCTATACCACCACACAAGGTGCAGCAGCAAATAAAACTCCCTTTATACTCATCAGATCCCTCCTACATAGAGCACAACAGTCTTAAACTTTGAGGATCTTCAAAGTGAAGGAATACGAATCTCTTTCAGTTTGGCTATTTTTCCCAGCTTCAACCTAAGTCTCAACAGATGGAAGTTTCCCTTTGAAGAGCTATTTGACTTCAGCATTTTTGGCAACTTTGTCTAGTTATCAAATACTGGAGCTACTACAATCTTGATAAAATAGTCTTTTTTTAAAGCAGCACTATTCTGACGTATTGTTTTGGAAGTCACAAAAAAATTAAAACATGACACTCCCAAAATAGGAGTGAAAGCAGTTCTTAACCTCTTTGCTACCCCCAATTAGCAAGGAAAAAAAGCCTAAACGTTTCTCATCATCTGTGCGTGACAACGTTCCTACACTGCATGATTCCATAGTGCTTTAGAATCAATTATATCGCTCTCCTTCTACCTCCATATGACTTTTAAGCTCCCAGAATATATAGAGCATCCTTAAATGAGTCAAAACATTGCTAACATTTAAATTTGGAGGTGACTAAGTTTGCAACCTAAAACAATTGTTAAATACAGAAAATAATGGAATGTAATAGAAATATCAACTAACTTCTCCTGGCACCACAGGGTGCTACTTTACAGTGATGTAACTAGATCACAATATTTCATTTTCCCTCCATATGCATTTATAATTTTTAATGAAGTGAAAATGTACTGATAACAACCAGATGTTCAGTTATGTGTACCAGCTCTTAACAGGCCGCTGAAAGAAGCCTTTATAATTTAAAGCTTTGGGAGCTCTATCTCACAACAAAATGTTAGCAATAGTTTCTACATAAAAGTCATACAATTAAACACTGAACTGGCACCTTTTTGCTGACTATGCAGTTTTAGTCATTAATGTACACTCTCGAGTGCTAACATTAACAAAACCAAAGAACAAGCAGAGTATCCATAACATACCCAAGGGAGCCATAAATCAAACATCAACATACCATAACACAAGTGTTATAAGGTACTGCACAAGTCTAATTCTTGAAAAGCAATAATGCTGTAGTTTCTATAAAATTTCTTGAAATTAAATGTTAATACATGAAACCTTTTTCCTTGGCATTTTGTACAACGCAGCAGAGCCTGCTTTTCAAAAGGGTAATTCAAGATCTTTTTAATAACTCTCATACAGAGCCACAATGCTGCAGAGTCCCATGGTCCCTACTACAACCTCTCTTAGCTATGCTGGGTGTAACTTTCTTAAAGCACATTTTCCTTTCCCAATACAAACTTTGGAAAATTGTTTCTTAAATTCGTTGTAGACAATTGAGACACTCCTATATATGCTTTGCTGTACACCTCTGCAGCTTTTCCCAACAAAAATCAAAACACTTTGGTTCTTCAGTTACATTTCATAGGAAGGGATATAGAGAGGTGGGTTACAGACTTACGATTTGTCATCTTGCCCATCTCACACACCTTCCTTATTAATTTTGAGCTAGACTGCCCACCTGCATTTTCCAAGTATGTCTGTAGGTTATTTTATAGGCAGACGTGAGCTCATTCTGCCAAGGCTTCTAGTAGAGCAAGCTCAGAGGTGAGAGCGAGCTCTGCCCATGCTCAGAAAAGACTTGAGTCTTCATGAACTCGGTGCCCCTGCCAAGACCAAACTCCTCTGCATGCTTTTGGTCAGTCTGGAACGTAGGTTAAGATTATGGACCTGCCCGCAAATTACCACATGCAGGTATCCTCAGCTCTCCTCTCAACAGTACCTGTGTCTTACATATACATTGTCACAACGTGATACTCAATAATGAAGAAAAATATAAGCTACGTTATAATCACAAATTTCTCACCATTCCATAACCGTTATCTACACGGCATCATCCAACAATGCTGTCCACTCTTCAATAAAACATTTGGGGGGAAAAAAACCCACTCTGAAAAAAAAATCACATTAAGACAGCACATCTAAAATTTTATATATTGGGGGTTGAATTATAATACCCCTGAAGTGTACTGCTTCCACCAAAAAGCACCTGACATGACATTTAGAACCATTTCAAAAGCAAGGAGTTGCACAGGTACTTCTGCTCTTGCATTTTGAACACAGAGATGGTCTTCCATGCTTCAAAAATAATCTTTTTTTCCTTCTTCACTGAAATACTAAAAGAAGTTTGAACTGGGGTGTGGAGAAGACATTTATATATTTAGACAGCAGCTGCCAGCTGTATCCACTCCTTCATGAAACTGCATCTACAGAACCCAAGGGACACACTAATTGTGACAATCCTCTGTTAAGGCTATTGAATGCTCCTAAAACTTTGCTATTCTGAATGACGCTTCGACGACAGACCCAGTATGGAGATTTTAATGGTCTGTCACAACAAAAATTCATCTTTAATAGCAGCTTAACAGACACTCTATTAGCAGTGCCACTGTACGCTGCCAAAGCTGCCTGTCCTCTGGCAAGTGATTTTAATTCCTGCTACAGAAATCATTACAAGTTTGAATATTTCATGTATTCTACTCAAACAACCTATTCCTTCCCAAAATTCACATACTAGGCTTGTAATTTTCTTGATTTATTCCAGCTAAAGACAGAAGTGAACTACTCTCTTGATATAAAGTAGGGAAGGAATTTATATTGTAAATCTGATCAGGAAAGTAAAAAGTAAACTCGCTACTAAAATGATCCTGATCATTCTGCTGAAAAAAATTTAATATTACGGTAAGCAAAAATGCCTCAGCCTTATAACATCTCTTCGAAGAACAGAGTTGGACTGTGCATCAGAGAACGCAAGTTTTTCCTGCATCTCCTTTCCCCTACCCTACTTCCCCTTCGATGATACCAGGATAAAATTGTTAGTTAAGGAATTATCACACTGTTAAACATATTATACTGGTAAGCAAGACAATAAGATACAGTTTTGTAAGTGTCAGTATCTTACGAAGAATTCAGTAGCATACTATTTCAGGAAAAATTTAGCTAAGAAAACTTACTTGACCAAAACCCCCCAAACACTTCCATGTCTCTCTCTTATGAAAAGTGAGTATGTTTTCAATATAGCTGAACATTAAAGATTATACACAGGCTTTATAACTTCTTTTTTTAATAAGCCATTATTATCACTATATTTATACAGTAAGTTAAGAGCTTTCAACAGCTACTTCCATCCCCAGCAACAACATTCACATAGAGACGCTGACAGGTTCACTTGTTGAAAAGGGTTAAGAACAATCATGCCTGTAAAACTTTTTCTGCCAGAAAGGCAGAATAAATGTTATTAGACTCCACACACACATTGGAACTTCCAAGAAAGAAAAATAAAACCCTACAGGATTTATGAACTTGCCCATATATCTCAGTCCTTTCACCCCTTTGTACTTCCTCTGATCTGCTCCAAACAAAAAGTGTATCTGTTCCAGGAAGTCCTGACAAGCTTTGCAGAATGAAACTCTAAATCATATCACTAATTCATTACACACTACCTACCCAAACTCTCATGTAATGTTGACAGACTTGTATTTAATGAGAGCAATGTTTCAAAAACTATTGCATCTTTGTCAGCTTTCCAACCATAAGAACAAACCAAAGTACAAAAACTACATCATCAGCAGAGCTAGATACTACACTATAATAGATAAAGCATCACAGCTTTGAAAGAGTTTCAGATTAATTGGGGCACTACATTTTAGGCATAGACTACAATGCAATTTAACACAAAAGATAATGCTAACAGTATCTTTAGTAAAGTTTATCTTGGGGGGAAAAAAAAGTTAAAACTCACGAGGACAGGTGTGGGAAAACATTTTTATTTCCAAAGAACAAAGTCCTCCTTCATGTAATACTGAAGTACGTCTCATGACACATATCCCAATGGGATGAGGAATCAACATATCTCAGATACAGCAGGTGCATGAAAAAGCCATGTAAACAAATCTGGAGATCTACAGAAATATTCCACTTAGTCATTTCTCTTCTCTCTTCTTCAGACATCAATTCACTGGTATTTCAGAAATTAGTATTAAATAATGACTTTTTAATGCACACACAGTTCAAAAACCAACACAACTGCAGAAGAGGAACTTTTGTGTGCACCTTGCTGCACCCCCCAGAGATGAAGTGACACCTACAATGTACCTTTCCCTCCACATTTCCTCACAACCATTTTTAGCCAAAAGTTAGCAGTAGCTGTCTGTGTGCTGACAGAGGTACCTGAAACAAATGTTAAAGCTCCTACAAAATAAAACAGGGTAACTTCTGTTGATGGTTTGAACTGGGCGCGAGGTGCTGATCACGTATTTCTTCCAACAGCGTATTCAGGGCTGGTACTTGGCAGCAGGTTATCATTATCAGTACTGCACCATCACATAGAGCATTCAAATGTAAGTATTTAAATAGTATAACCCCACCTAGTTTTGTACAAACTGAGCATTGGAGAGAATACAAGGAGGCTGAAAAAGGAAAAAAGCCAACTTACAAGAGGGGAATTTCAACAATGAGCTGGATGAGGCAACACAGCAACTCTTCTATGAGGTCTTCGCACTCTGCTCCTGAAAAGAAGCATACCAAAGGTTTTCTGGATTTTCAAATACCGAAAGAAAGCAAAGATTTAAACACACAGATCCAGACGATCAATACTTTATTAAGGAACAAACACTGGAAGAGAAATTCTACCCGTTTAAGAAGATGGCATTCTATCCTGAAATAGAAAGCACTTGAGATTATCATCAGAGGAAATGGTGCTACTAAGCCTTTTATACATAAAACAAGTAACAACTGGATAATTGAGATGTTGGCATTGTAGGAAGTACACTAATATTAAGCACATCAAGCCTTACTTCACTATTTACCTAAGTTCATACAAAATGCTGTTATGACCAACAGTTGAACTGATCACTAGCGACTTCTCACTTGTCCACAGTTCAAGTCTCCTCTCAAAATCCCCTGCACATGCGTATTTTCCCACCTCTTTTTTTAATCCCAAGTGAAGAATAATCAGAGACAGATAGAAAACAGTTTCATTTGTCTAACATACCCTAAACAACATTCTAAATTGTGATCTGTCAACTGAATGCAGCCCACTATACACATCACTGCTGCTCTTAACCAATTAAATCTACACGCATTTTTTCATGAATACACATTTATTTATTGAAGAGTTTTTACACATTTCAATGACAAGTAAGGATTCATGAATTTCCAAAGTACATTTTAAGTGAGCAGAAATTATTCTCTACTCACACACAATGTGACAAAATGCATGGGATGATTAAAATTATTTTTAAAATGCAACTATTCTAAGCAATAAAATTGCTGGTATTTTACATTAGCACTGCAGTTTTTAAAAGACTTGCAAGACTTACTGAGGAAAAAGCTTAATGAACCATTTAAGTTGTCATATAATACCAAAACAAAATAAGATAAATCTTTTGGCTCATTATGATTTTTTCTGCTTTCAAAATAAAATTATAAAGAGAAACCTACAACACAAAGTAATGCAGGGTTTTACAGTGCTGAATGGCCCAAGAGCAGGCATATTTTTTCCCTCTGCATTACCTGATCGGCATCAGAGCATTTGCAGCACAATGATTACCCAAATGTTTGTTTATTTTGTATTTTCAAATAAATACATCCTGCAATAAACACAACATTATAGCCAGGTTATATGGCAGTGTTACTCTGTTTAACCCAACTTTGTTCTTAAATCCAGAACTCAATTTTAAGAAGCACACCAGAGGGAATATTCATAATAAAGCAAAATTGTTTCTTTCCACAGTCAGTTTATTAAAAACATGTTAAAAATTGTCACCTAGTGAACTGCACGTTCTAAAGGAAATCAGTTTTTTATCACGGAAACATGGTTTCCTTTATATAGAATCCCCCACGAGTAACACAATGCAGCTCCTGTTAGTAAAAATCAAGAACTGTTAGGAGTATTTAACCTTCGACAGAAACCACCGCCAATAATAAAGCCCAGATAATGTATTCTGAAGTAACTTGAACACAACTGTTTCCCAAGGTTTTTTGAATCTAGAAAATGCTTATCAAGCAAGACTGCTATTAGTTTCTAGAAGGTACCCAATTTTTTCTCTTGACAATTGAGGAAAGGGAGGAGAAGAGAAGAAAAAGGATGAAAAAAGTGCATTTTAAGAATATAGTTTCTTCTACTATGCTATATACACAACTCTTTTTGAATTATGTTATCTGAATATGAAAGAGGGCTTTTTGCCCACACTATATCCAAAATAAAGCAAGAAAATATCAGATTAGCACAATCACGTAGAATGGAAGATGTTAGTCTTTCCCGCTCTGGTCTCAAACTATTTTTGTTTTTTAAAAAAAAGCTTAATTGCTCTAATCAATGTCATTCAGCTACAATAATTAATGTATCCTTTTTCCCACTGGGGCATATGCATTCTTGTTTAATCCTTGTCTTGCCAAGACAATGAGGCGGATGCATGCCAAATCTATAACGTGAGAGCAGGCTATAAACATGGAACACTATGTGTTTTCATAAACAATGTCTTTTTGAATAGCAGGATAAAGACAATACACACAATACTCATTCACATTAATAGATCACATACTTGGATCAAAGACGCATGTAAAGCCTTGGGGAAAATAAGTAAAGGGTGAATCTGTCCAGATAAGATTAAAGCAGACTTGCAGAGACAGGAATCATAGGTGCATCTTCTAAACTCTATCCCACTGCAGAAGTAACTGCAAACACACACAGCTTTTTAAAAGTCCAGTTACGCTGCGGCACCATTTTTCATCAGCCATATTTAAGTCCTCAAACATGTGAATTACTTGCATGGTGAGGTTTTTGGTGGGATTTGTTTGGTTTGGGCTGTTTGGCATTTTGTTGGGTTTTTTTTTTTTTACATTAAAAAAATAATACTTTGTGTTTAGCTTTTGAAAAAGCTATGCATGTTACAAACACTGCATTAGCAGACACTACACAGGCAAAATGGCTCATCCAGAGGAAAGTATACGTGCCAGGAAACTCCAATTCTAGTAAAAGCAGCCCAGCTCCATCCTTGGCCATGATACAGGGTCTAACAGAGACAGTAAAACAGTCTTTCTTCTCAAGAACCCAACCACCACGTTGTCACGACCTGATCTGAGCTGCTGTAGCAGCTGGATGTGCTTAATGTTACTAAGATATTCAGGCATAGCAAGGTGCAGCCTAGCCTTAGATGCTACTTGTTTTTCTGCCCTGTTCCTCCTACAGATAGGATAGAACCTGTACATCAGTAATGAAATAATTTATTACTTGTAAAGCAGTACTTAAAGCCTCACCCATTCAATTAGTTACACAACCAGTAGACTTAAAGCTTCTTTAGGTTTTGTGGTTTGATCTTTAGCTCTGAGGACTCTCAAAAGCTCCCAACTTTCACTTAAGAGTGTTAATAATGAGTACATAAACTAATTGCCATCCCTCATTTCCTTTATACGATAGGAAATCATTTAAGGGTTGCAGTAAATGTATTGTTATTTATTCCCTCCTCTATGTCCTCTTATTGGCTATACTACACCAAATGCAGTTCTCAGCCGTGCGATAAAAACTTCTCTACGGAGAATGAATAAAGTTTCCTACTACAGGTCAGGGAACAGGTTAAATTAATTGCTGGTTTGATTTAAAGTACAATATACAGTATGTGCTCTCTTACACCTCTGAATCACAGTACACTTAAAGACCGTGCAGAATTTATGGGATACAGACAACAGAAGCCTCATGGAAACATGAATGATTTGTGCTGGCAAAACTCCAGCTTCAGATCAGCATATGCTGAGTCCAGTTTAGGATTTATTAATATCAGCATTTTTCAGATGAATCCTAAAGAATATTGTTTAAGTCTCTATAAAGATTTTCCTACAATCGAAATTGTGCAATATCCTCCAAAATTATACGCAAAATCCCAAGTACGGATGAAGAGGCAAAGGTCCACTTCCTGGGCAAAAGAACCCTCTGAAAACTGTCAAAAGGAACAAACTTCTACTAATGGTCTGACTATTCTTGAAGGAAATCAATAAACAGTGCTGTTAGCAGGGACTTGATCCTGTGCAATTTATCCATTACAACTTTGTAACAGTAGGCTACAACATGCAGAGTTTTTGCACCTCAATAATAGAATTTTTTGACACAAAACACAATTGTACAGTTTTCTTCTGGGTTGAAAACGCTGTCTACCAGGGAAAAGCACAAACTGGACATTCAGAAAAAGGGAAAGCATATGAATTGCAAAAGAGAATTCTTTGCAATCCCATATGCATATGGGAGAATTCTTCCAGATAAGAGTTACAGAAAATGCTAACTGAACCATAGTGGCTATGTCATATATAAGCTGTCAAAATACAAGACATATTGCTGAGTAGCCAGTAACAAGGATATTTTCCATACATCATTACTATCATACACTATCGACTTCTGCCCAACATACCAAATACCACACAACGGGTGCTGATGCTCTGAGCGACTGCAGCGTGAGCAGCCGGATGTGCTGACACTGCAGTTAGGCACTCTGAGTTCCCAAGTGCTGTATTTAAAATCAGAGAACATGATACTAGGATATATTCTCAGACTATAAGGAAAAAGAAGTGATGCTCATAGTTTAAACGGAAACAAACACCCCCACACAGTGGGTTCCAAAGGATTTTTAAGATGAACCTGAAAAGAACAGTTACTTTTTCTCAGGAGGCTGTGAGATTGAACAAGGCATACAAAAACAGACCAGAGGAAAGAGAGGTTAGTTGTGCTGTTGGTTGGTTGTACTGTTCTTTCCAATAACTATCCATCAGCCATTAAGAAAATCAGCAAACAGTACCTCAAAAGTCAGACATAGTATTAAAGCTTTCATCACAGAATCATTAAGGTTGGAAAAGACCTTTAAGATCATCAGGTCCAACCATCAACCCAACACCACCATGCTCACTAAACCATGTCCCCAAGTGCCACGTCCACATGTTTTTTGAACACTTCCGGTGATGGGGACTCCACCACCTCCCTGGGCAGCCTGTGCCAATGCTTGACCACCCTCTCAGTGAAGAAATTTTTCCTACTATCCAGTCTGAACCTCCTCTGGCACAACTTGAGGCTATTTCCTCTCATTTTGTCACTAGTTACTTGGGAGAAGAGACCAACTATTATCTATATGGATAGTTTCTTTACATTCTATAAGTAATGTAATAATACATTTTATAACATTTGTTTTATCATGCTCGTAGGTGGAGAATAGTAAAATTATATCAAGCTCTGATAACTGAAAAGACAGCAAGGATGACTAAGAACTTCTTAAATTTTTTAAAAAAGCATGTTCCCCAAAAAGATAGTGTTAAGTAGGTAAAAATTCAGTAAAAGTACTAATAAAGCTGTGTAAACTTCACAATAACGAGGCATGCTCTAGTTTCCGAAGAATAAAAAAAATAAAAATTCGAGAAAGCTACACTTGACATAATTATGAAAAAACAAACAAAATTCTTTTTTTTTTCTTCTCACATTAATAGGCCCTAACACAACAGCAGTTAATTACACTCTGTTAATGATACTTTACTTTTCCTATAGCTAAGCATAAAAGCCACACGAAGGCATTCACCTTATTACCACACTCTATAAATACTTTAAAAAACTTATGTGAAGATTTGTCAGGAACCAAAAATGACGGCTATGTAAACAGAGCATGTTATGAACCTCAATACCTTGAGGAAGGTCGCAAGAACCATCTCCAGTTGGAAACCCGAGTCGAAAGCAGCGGCGGGCTCCAGCCACGGCTCCAGGAAGAGTTCATTTCCTGCCTCCATGCCCTGCTCTCACCAGCAGACCACACACAATTACCTTCCTAATCAAGAACATCCAGCAAACAATCTGCTCAAAGATAATTGCTAAGTACATTTGCCATCAATATGCACAAAATTATCACTAATAAATGTCACTGTGAATTAGTCAAGTGCTACTAGATATGATATCAATATGGATCTACCCCAGTGACAAGAATCACCCCTCATTCCATGCTGCAAGGAACTCCCAGCATAAGGAATAAAGATCACGAGGGTTCAAGCTAACAAAACATCTCAGCTTTTTCATCCGTTCTACTGTGCTACACTATACCACTGAAGCAAGAGGTGGGCAACGTTTTTTAAACCAATTATAAACCCATAGGCAGTCTGCAACTGTAGCTTATTATAAGCAGGTGTTCCTTTCTAAGGCATCGGTTAGCTGACTTCATTCTCGGAGATTACTCACCACGGTTTAAATACATTAAACTATTTCAACATGTAGCACTTTGTCTTTTGGCACCAGAAGCCTGATATCCCCACAGCAACGGCAGGCACCAAGGAGTTAAACAGGTTTTAATGAACAGTTTTCAGTATTCAATGAGCAAGCAGCTATTCGGCATTCTCAACACGTGTCCTTGCCGGACAGACTGTTGAGGGAAATCCACAGTCTGATATTTTTGGTTATTCTCCCACACTTCACTTGCACTGTATGAGCATTCTGATACCTTTTTGCCAGACCATTTTTGGCTTTATGCAATAAATAAGATGCAACTACAAACTCAACAGTATCTTTACAACAAAGCAAAGGAAATCAAGGCTCCTGTGCCAGCATTATCCATCATAATCACCTTGATAAGCTGCTACACAAAGATTTGTGGCAGTCAGTGCTATGACTTTCTTTTTGCTGTAATCAAACTGATTTTGAATGCATTCAAATTATCTACATTCAAAAAGAAGGGCTGGATAGCAGAAAGAGAATAGCTGTATTATTTGAGCATCATCTCTGCCATGTTTCATCTTGTGTGGTACATGCTCCATTTCCTGAAGATGCACTTATTTTTGAACCTTCTGCCTACAGGGTCTAGAGCACACGTCTTATAAGGAGCAGCTGAGCAAACTGGGGTTCTTTGGCCTGAAGAAAAGGAGGCTGAGGGGAGACCTTACCGCTCTCTACAACTGCCTGAAAGGAGGTTGCAGTGAGGTGGGTATTGGTGTCTTCTCCCAAGTAACAGCGATGGGATGAGAGGAAACGTCCTCAAGTTGCGCCAGGCGGGGTTTAGACTGGACATTAGGAAAAATTTATTTATGGAGACAGTGGTCAAGCATGGGAACAGGCTGCCCAGGGAGGTGGTGGAGTCACCATCCCTGGAGGTCTTTAAAAGACGTGTAGATGCGGTGCTTAGGGACATGGTTCAGTGATGGACTTGGCAGTGCTGGGTTAATGGTTGGACTCAATCTTAAAAGTCTTTTCCAACCCAAATGATTCTATAAATGCTTTGCCTTTCTGTACTCTTGTATAAACTACTGCCCACTAAATTTTAGCAGTTGCCTTTTCAATGGATCAGTTGTAATCACATTAGTGTTACCTTCTCTCACTAGATTCCTAAAAATTGCATTCATTCCACTCTCTGATTGCTGCTGGTTTATGAAACATACGTGAAAAGAAACACTAAGTAATTGCAACATCACCATTCCTACAGTAGTATGCGGTCAGCTTCACCCCAGTTCTATTCTGTTCTTCTGAAGAGGACCATTTCTTTCAACCATACCTTTCAAACTGTATGAAAATGATTGAAGCTAAGGTAGGTCTACAACATCACTTCCGAAGAATTATTTAAAACAATGCCAGATGAAGTTTGTAAATAAATGACCCTGTTAAGTTTAATACAAAACTTTAAGGAAAAAATAAACCCAACAACTCCTGCACCAGAAGAGGTCTATTTTGCTGTAAGAACCCAAAACAAGCCAACAGCTTGTTAACTAACATTTAATTCCAGCAGAAGATGACAGTCAATACGTAACGAAAAGCTCTCGTCACATTTTGACAGCGTTCTCTTTCACATGTATGATACAGAGGAAGATGGTTTACACTGAATTACTTCAGACCCCAAAGGAAGGAAGTCAGTTTTACTACTGACTATGTATTTTCAACCTTCCAGGTTGTCCCGAACGGTAAACATGTTGTATGTAACCTCATTGGTACTTCATTTCTAGTTTTAAAGCAAAGTTTGGGATTTTTAGTCTAAGTAAACATAGAATAATAGAATCATAGAATTATTTAGATTGGAAAAGACCCTTAAGATTGAGTCCAACCATTAACCTAACACTACCAAGTACACCACTAAAGCATGTCCCTAAGCACCACACCTACAAACAGCAGAACTTTTTCGTTTCTTGCGGGTTATTTGTTTCACTAGCACTCTATATACCTACCGTATGAGCCTGGTGCTTTCTCTTCGTAGGTAAAATGGAGCTGGAGCTCCTCTTCTGACATTCGACTGATGAACACTTTCAGCAAACAGCAAATAATAAACAGTGCATTGTGAGCCTGCCAAATAAAGAGGTGACTAGAAAAGAAGCAGAAACAAAGAAGAATCAGTAATGCTTAACCTGCGAACATGCATCAAAAACCACAAAAAACGTATGCCAGAGTAGACAAAGGGGTTCCTACGGCTGAAGCAAGGAAAAGCCAAAGTCCTCAAGCAGGCAGTCTTCAGTTGATGCTACAACAAACAAACTAGAAATGTATGTAAAAGTAATACTTTTTTCTTCCCCCAAGAGAGTACAATCATATTCCTGAGTTTGTATTGTTAAAAACACCATAGCTGCCATTCAAAGAGCTCACCAGATGGCTCAGCACACTTCTAAAGGTTTCTAGGTACTATGGACTCAAGCCACCCAAACATTTGAAAATTTCCAACAGTTTCAATATGAAAGCTACTCTGGCTCCCTGAATGTAAGTGCTTTTCCCAGTCAAATAGCCTTCAGATGACCATAGGCATTTACGGACTTCAGAAGCACAATATAGCAAGATTTTTCTATGCAACTCACAGAGGTATTTTCCAAGATTTCTGAACGCAAGGGGAATATAGCCTCATTACAGTTTTCTTGAGTCCAAATAAGCAACTGCTGGGAAGCCCATACAACAGTATATGGTCAAGATCTTGCTTGAAGCTGTATTGTCAAGGTATTTTTGGATTAAAGCAGCAGGAGCTACCCAGGCAGGAATAACTTCTTTCTCCAGATAAAAGCAAAAAGGTTGAGGGTAGTCCTGGGAGCAAGGGCGCATTAAAAAGAAAGTCTTCCTCTTTGAAGCCCTAGATCTGATGAGAGTTGTACATTTGTCTATGGCTGCAAGGGAAAAATTACAGAAAGCTTCCTGCAAAAACTATACAGTGCTGCACAAGTAAGCTCTTGGAGTTCTTTCCTACTTCTGAAAGGGGCAAGCAAAACAAATGGCAGTTGCATGATACAATTTGAAAGCAATGTCTTTATATAGAAGTTTGTGTTCAAACACAATCCATTTAAAATATTTCCAAAACAAAATACTGGCTCATACATTAAGATTTAGCTAAACAGGTCAGGTGATTTTTAAACAGCTCTAAACCAGTAATAACCAGAAGTTAAATCATTTTTGTATACAAATGTGTTTTTATCACACACCGGATGACCACAAACATGTCTTTTTCCCCAGCAATCTATTTACCTATTACACTTAAGCTTCTGTGTTTGGAAAAGTACTAGATACTTGCTCTGTTTCAAACACTAATTTAAGAAAATTCTAAGTTTTGGTCTGTGATTATGTTAACTAGAAAGTAAAAAACTCAAGAGCTAGCTGCAAAAGGAACGTTTGAAAAAGGAAATGGCATGCACAGTTTTTTTCCAGGTACTTACTTCTGACATTCTGCTGAAATTTTTAACTCTTTGGTTCTAGAAAGAAAGACTTTAATCAACGATCCAAGGTTTCCTGTTCGAGGATTCTTCTCGACTAGATGAGGAAAAATAAGATATGATTATATAGCATGCGTCGACACTATTTAGATCAAACAATATATAGAACAAAGCCAAATTTCAATGTCTTAAATATTTCTACATAAAAGACAGTACATCTGTTTTTCTGTACAGCTGTTATTCTTAAGATTCTCCAGTACATGCCTTATGACTCCATAATTGTTCTCTAAACAGTACTTTTCATCCTAGATTTAAAATATCCAAAATGTGGAGCTCATACTGCTTCTTTTCTAAGACTTGTGTACAGCACAATAATCTCCTGTCAGAAAACTGGGCAAGTTTTCACAACTAGCTTTTATCTTCCTGAAACACTGTTTATCGTGTTTGTATTATGCCTTCCTTTCAGCCTCTGATTAATTCTTTCCCCTTACTGATCAGCTTAGAGGGCACTGGGAAAAGGAGGTAGTAGGCATGGCATTACTTGTGTAAAACCTTTCAGTTATTTCAAGTTCTACAAAACAGTTAATAATGGAAGTTGCTAAAAGTTTGGGAGATATATATATATAAAAACACACTCTTTACACTAATTTAATCTTACTAGTGGAACACATAGAAGTAGAGTTAAGTACACTGAAGACATAGATGTGCACATGAATGCTGTTTCTTAACTTTTCTGATAAAGCACGTGGCAAAAAGTTAAGATGTCACTATTTCTCACCTAAAGACTTGCAGACTGAGATTGTGGCTTCTTCCAAGAGCTTTAAGTCAGCACTACGAGAGGAGGGGAAAGAAAAATGGTTACACAGGCAATTGGGTTCCTATACTTAAAAGTGAAAAATCATTACAAAATAGTAGTAAAATATTTCTGTGAAGCACTTAATTTTACCAATCCATTAGTTCGTTTACACAGATATCACAGAAGCACTGAATGGTTGAGGTGAGATGGGACCTCTGGAAGTCATCTTGTCCAACCTCAAGCATGGCCACCTAGAGCCACCTGCCCAGGACCATCTCCAGGTGACATTTAAGTATCTCCACAACCTCTCTGGACAAGCCATTCCAGTGCTCAGTCATCCTAGTATCAGGCAGGACAACATGCATTTGAAGTACAGTGACTATAAAACAGGAAACTAATATTCAAAAGTGAATTGTTTGTCAAAGTGAAATAGTGTCACTACATCATTTGTGCTACAGTTATCTTTGTGGCTTGAATGGCTGCCATGCTTACCTTGACACCACTGAAAATACACATAGAATGGCAGTCTACAGAAAGAACTTGGTTTATGAAATAACATCTTTTTAAAAAGCATAAAGTGTCCTCAACCTGGCATTTAACCTCAAGGTAAGCAACCACTTTGCTTTAACTAATGTTATTATGCTAATGCAAAAATCACATCAGATACACCAAATGTTTCATATCTTCATTAATTGCCTGTTGGTATGCCTTAATGAAAACCATCAGCTGAAAAGAACAATAAAGTACTAAAGCAGAACCTTGCCAACAATCACATAAAAAGACATTTATATACTTGTATCACGACAAACCTACCAGTACAGGGTAACTGATCCTTGAAAACAAAACAGAAGAATACATGGGAAGTGTGTTTTTCCTTAACAGATACGAAAAAGAGACAAATAATAATCAGGTATTGTGTCCAAAACCACATTAAGCAACATGAAAGTGTCCCAATATTAACACCTAAAAAGGCAACATGTTCCACTGTTTCACCACCCTGATTGTGAAAAATTCCTTCCTTAGATCTAGTCTAAAGCTACCCTCTCTTAGTTTAAAGCCATTACCCCTTGTCCTATCACTACAGGCCCTACTGCTCAGGATATTAGAGAAGAACATACAGCCTCTATACAGACTCAATTAACATACAGTCTGACCTACAGGAATGGCAGTCCTCCTGAAGATTCCCAAAGTAAAAGCCAGTCAAAAAACCAAACCAGTTCAATGCTTGCAGACATAAAATAGTACAAGATAGCATGTAATATAGGCTGAACGATTTCAGAGCTCATGCAGCTACATCCTTGTAATTAAAGGTATGAAAATCACCATCCGCAGAATAAACAGGAAAGTAGCAACATAATGAAACCTGAACAGTAACTAAGCCTATAAAAGTCAGTAGTATGGCCTCCGTTCAAGCACTGCTCTCATATAAAAATACTGTAAAATTTAATACTGCCATAATTAGATTGCCAAAGTCGCTGCCGCTTTCTAAGCATTAAGTTTTTTGATGAGTAACCTGACTTATATAAAAATATCACAGACTGAAGTCAAAAAGGGCATGGCACGGCACGCGCTCTCTGTCCCACCTGCTCAACCCCATCTCAGCAACTACCTACAGCTCTGCCAGCGACCTTCTGAGAGGCAATGGTGGAGGAAACAGTCCCCCTTCTTTCTGTTTTTAAATTTAGATGGTAATACCGTTTGCGGCACAGTCCTAAGACGTGTTGCATCAACCTGACATTAACTGCAGGGCTGTGTGGGAAGCCTCTAAACCAGGTCCGCTGCTCAAAACCCATGTGGAACCGTGCTCTTGGGAGCTATTGAGTTTGTCTGAGCTGTACCCAAACTCCTGAGGACTAGAAGAGGAGGTAAGGATATTGGTAGAAACAGCAGCCAAAAAAAATGATTTCAAAATTTTTCAATAGGAAATGCTTCAAGATAGAGACATCAAACAAATTCTTAAGATGCCTGCAAATTTGCCTGTATATCAGACTAATTTACCATGTAGTGAGCTTACAGCAGAGGCAGCTCTTCACCTACAGATGAACATCCTAAGACAACATTAGATTACGTAGACTGGCTTTTCTTGATATCAAACAAAAGCATTCGTTCCTCTCAAATTGCTCTGAAACATGTTTCAGAAAGAACGAACTTACACTTTCATACACACTTTAAAAACATTAAACTTATTCTCAAAGGTGGTCTCTTGTTACAGTGCTAAAAACATGCAGAGTAATTAAAAACAAATGGTATAAAACTAGAACACCCTTCTAAATTTGTCCACCTGGCTGCCTGTCATCAGAATGTATTCCTTCCTGGAAGCTGACAGGCAGGGTGGATATTCTATTGGATACCAACTGATTAGAGAGTTCTTAGGTACTGAATAATCGTCATCCAACACAACATGACCCACCTCCCACTATCCAAAGATGCTGGGGACTTCTGTAACACAGCACGAGTGATTATTGTAATTGCGCCAGGTTTTAAACCATAAATGTAGACATTCGGCTTTTAATTATGGTTCATTTTCCCCTTAATTTCAAAGCAGTTAGGTTTTCAAGTACAGCATTCTTACAGGGTTGGGTTTTTTTTCCTCCCTTTGAGTTATTAAAAAACAGAAAAGTTCTCAAACAAATTCCACAGAGTTGCCTAACCTCTACAAGTTGCCAGGATCAAAACCAGTGGCATACCAAGCAAGACCTTCAGATCTTTAGCAAAGCTTTTAACATTGAGTCATTCTTTTTCCTACCAAAACGAAGTTCAATCCATAAAAATTAAGTACAATTCACTTGCCCTCGTTCATACAAGAACACAGAACTGAAGATTAGACAGCAACAGCTGCAACATTTCAGTTCATGCAATAGAAACACCTAGAGAGAAGGAACTATAGCAGAATGTGGCCCCAACACACTTACGCAGAGTGAAACAGTGTTCTCACACTCAACAGAAGTAATACTACTGCTACATCGCCAAGGATGGATTCATGGAGAAAGTACAGTGGAGAGATACAAAAAATAGCAACCCTTTCCCAGGTACCTGGGGCAAAGCTCAGCAGTAGCTTTCCTTCCTTCATTTGCGCAGGAAAGAGAAAGTGAGAGACATGGAAAAAGCCGTCTGACTATTTTTTTGTACTGTGAAGACAGGAGATACATTATATTAAAACTTGGGCAGAGAATGCCAGAGCCAAGATTCATAAAGTGGCACAAAAGTAATCCTACAACCAGCTATGCTGTTGACTTTCCTCTACAATCCCTGTGGAGATGACACCTAAGAATGGAAACCTAACACCAAAACATCCATCCTTTCATCAATGGACAAAGCAGCACTGGTAGTATTCAAACTACTGTTCAGCACAAGAGAAGGCTCCGGGGAGACCTTACTGCAGCTGCCAGGGCTGAAAAGGGCTTAGGAGAAAAATGGGGACAGGCTTTTTAGCAGGGGCTGTTGAAGTAGGACAAGGGGTGACTGTTTTAAACTAAAAGAGGGCAGATTCAGACTAGATAGAAGGAAGAAATGTTTCACACTAAGGGTGGTGAATCCCTGGCCCCAGTTGCCCCGAGAGGTGGTGGATGCCCCATCCCTGGGAACATCCCAGGTCAGGCTGGACGGGGCTCTGAGCACCCTGCTCTGGTTGCAGATGTCCCTGCTCACTGCAGGGGGGCTGGACTAGATGCCCTTGAAAGGTCCCTTCCCACCCAAACTGTTCTGTGATTCTAAGCCCTGATAGAGTGAAGCTCCTTCGCTGCACTGATCACAAACAAAAGTTCCAATTCTCTCTGAAAACTGTCACCTGAGGAATACAGATTGCCTTGTTGCCAAATATATGTATATACACATGCACATATATAGAGATATATTTTAGGAGCTTGCTATTCGGGACAAAAAAAAGAGTCTAAAATGCATTTAAATTGGTGCTCTTCAACACATTACATTTAATTGTACATATAAGAGGATCCAGGAGAAAACAATCTTTCAGAAAAGAAAAGTAAAAAATCCCACACATTTTCCACTCTGTAATTTTATCTTTCAAGAACTGGGAAAACAAAAATTACACTTTTTTTCAGAACTTAAAAGCAGCTTCTGAAAGACAATACTTTCTAGAATATGTGAAAAATATAAGTGAGATTCATGAGGAATGGAGGAGAAAAATGTCTCCTTGTTTATGGGAACCATTAGTACACTCTCAACAAGAAAAAGGTATCAGTTGCTAGCAACAAACAAGGAGCAAGGTAAGTAAACTCTTCCTGCTGCTTGATGCCACTGCTGAGCATCACTAGGAGAAAACCCAGACACCCCAGTAACATCCAGTAAGCCCTGCCACAGAGAAGACACTACTTTGGAAGATGTTCACATCCACATGGCAGCAAACTCCAGCTTCAGGCCATGGATATTTAATATAATGATCACAGTGACGTGGGTGGGTTTGTACACGTAATATCATATATTTCAACCAGCACTACCTGAACTAAACTATTTGGTTTGGGGAAAGTAGTATATATATCCCAATCGTATTTACCAGTTCTACAATTTTCTGAGGCATAAGCAAAAGGTATCACTTGGTGTGGGGGTTCAAACAGGTTGCGAGCACTGGGGGAAACACTAAGGATTCAATGAAGTATACACTTGACCACACAGACTAGACTGGCTCATTTAGATCTGAGCAGACGTGTGATGTGCAGGATTGCTTCCCACACACTTTAAGAAAAAATTCCAGGCTTCACAGGAATTCCTGCCTCATCCTGTGATCTGGCCAGCATTTTCAAAGTCTTTAAAAAAGCAAGAAATTTTTTTGTTTGCTTTTTTACGTAGAGAGCAGGCCCACAGACTTCAGCAAAACCTAAATTAATAATAGAGAAATTTGCTTCCCAACAGCACAGAATTCTTCAAAGAATTTTTTTTTTTTAGTTTTAAAGGTATGAAAACATGAGAGGTTTTACAGTGGCAGTGATTTGTTGTCTTGCAAAATCTCAACACAGCAAGCAGTTAGAGTATTTTGCATACAAATTGTCACTACAAACCCATCTATACAGAGGAAGCATCTGTGTGACACCGGGTATCACACATCAGCAACAGAAGCAAAAAACGAGGGTAAATCCCTTCTGCAGGCAAGAGGACAGCACCACCGCTACACACCCACGTCACATAATAAGGTCTCCGTACTAGGAAGGGGAGAGAAGAAATCAAACTTAAGTTCAAAATTGCAAGCTCGAATACTGCCTCTCTGATACCAGAGGTCACCTCTTTCTCCTGATGCAGAAGTTCAACCCCTGTACTGTCCTGTAAATGCCACCTGGGAATTCAATGCACACACACCCCCACTCAAACGTACAGGAATACGACCACAAGCCAAAATTGCCTCTTCGTATTTCACAAAGAAGAATGAAAATTATGAGTTACCCATCATATGTGTAGGTAATAACTACTGATGAAGTAAAACAATATTTAAACAACAATTAGATAATATAAATTCTGTTCTGTCTTGCCAAAATTGCTCTTCATCATTTCATAATAGATCTTATGTCAAGTTTTTTTATTTTGTTGGGATTTAATCACTTTGTAGTTACTGATCACAGTACAAGGCATTTCTTCATCAGCAAACTAATTTTCTGTAAGAAGGCACCTTTCCAGTAGATGTGGGGAAGAATAGTAAATTAAGCAGTCTACTGCTCAAAAAAAAAAAGAAGTATCATAGTTTTCATTGACTGCAGATTTTTATTTCTGGCTTCATGCTACCAGAAAGCCGGATTCTGTGGTCAACTATTCTGGCATATATTGTAAAAAAACATTACTTCCAAAAAGAAGGGGGGGGATGGGGAAAGAAGCGGGGAAAAAAATAAAAAAATCAGTGGAGTTATTTTAGAGTGGTTGAACTCATTTCAGTTGCCTTACTTTAAATTTACTAACCATCAGTCCCACAGACTTCAGCAAAACCATAATTAAGAAAAGACAATGAAAGTTGCTTCCTGACAGCAGTCCTCTTCGAAGGACATTGTTTTATCTGCTTTTATTTTAAAGACATCGCAATATAAGAGGTTTCAAAGTGGCAGTGACTACTGTTAAAATATCACAACATGGCAAGAGAGTGTTCTGCATACAAACTGTAATTATAAATATACCCATACCATGGCATCTACCCTTATTATAAGAGTGAGACCCAAACCTCCAAAAAAAGAGAGGGGGGAAAAAAGGGAGCAGCTTTCCTCACAGTTTTTTCCTAAGTAAAGCTTTTTTCTTTGCCACTGAATATAAAACAGAAGAATCAGCCCATTCACTAAATTCATACTGTGGGAACGCTGACTTTAATGGACTAGTTGGCGGAAAGACGTCAAAGAATAAAAAGCTGCATATAATTTATTGTACCAATTTAAAAATGTACCATATTAAGGCAACACAGAAGTTGCTCATTTTTATGTCTTTCCATTAAAGGCTCATGCACACTATTCTTGAACCAGCAACTCGTTAAAAACTCCAGGGAAGGAACAAAGCGGAACAGTAAATATTAAGCACATGATTTTCAGCAAGTTCTGTTAGTTAACTCTGTTTTAAGTTTTCCATCAGGAAAGAATTGTAACTAATACCACCGCTAAGGAGGAGGTTGCATTCTTGGTAGCAACTTGTAGGAGAGCCAGACAAACACAAAGGTCTGCCTAAACGGAGAACCTAAGACTCCAAAGTAAACCTAAAATAGTCATCCAGAAAAGCTGTATTTTATTTTCCCAATGTCCAAACATTATTCAGATTGGTAAGTCAGACACTTGAAATGTAGGAAGTGGCAGATTTAAGAGGTTTTATACGATTTTAATTCAGCTCCTATGAGTCCATTCTGTACAACAAATAAAGATCTGTGAAGAAAGCAAGCAAATACGCAGGAGCGTGGATTTAGACCACCAAGTACTTCCCAATGGCTGAAACCAGAAACTTCTCAGCAGACACATCTGTAGCGCCAGGGGATTTTTACCTGCTTAGCATCCATGACCTGCTTTACGGAAGAGATCATAATACACCTTTTACAGTGAAAAGCATGAAGGCAAACTAAAACTAAATTACTGGTAGTTTTTCCTTTTACTATCACTTGTGCATATATTACTTATCTCCTACCACTCCTAAATTGTGTAAGGCCTCAGTGGCTTTACCCGCCAAATACTCGAGACTTGCTCTGGCTGTTACTATGGCTCATGCCAGGGAGGTCACAGGCAGTGAGCTGGGATTCACTGTCAGCTCACTTCGGATTATGAAAGGCTGATTTTTAATCAGGGTTTGTAAATGCACAGAGCAGAATTGCTCCCACTTAATAGTTAAGCAAGCATTAAGGGGGAATATTAAGAAAATCAACATTATGAGAGGAAGAACAAACAGTCCAGAAAAGCAGAATATTACACCCCCAGCAGCCAGCTCTGCTTTGACCACATGCTTTCATGTTCATTTTTTGGATGGCACAGCAGGTTTAAGCAATCTCACCTTTTAGTGCAACAGTCTGCTGTGCCCCCAAAATCAATCCCTCCTTGTGCCAGAATTGTTTTGTGGTGCCATGCTACGAATCACTCCAGGGAATTAACTTGGCTGAAAAAATAAACACTTCTTTATTTTTATTTTCTTCACTTCTTGAAAAACTGCTGTGCTGTTTTTCAGACAGATTAGTTCCTGATTAAACCCGCAGCAGACTCAAATACACGCTGGAAGGGATAGTGAAAGGGCAAGAGGATCTTGCATCAGTACTGCTGACAGAGACACAGCAATTTTGCAGTCAGTAGCATTAGTATTGCGCAAACTTTATTCCTCGCCCCCCCACAAATTACCTTGTGTTCTTCACAGAAACAGATGAAAAAGTTAACTGGACTGAAAAAATAAACCCAGTAAAGTAGCATTGCTCATTTACTCAGCCATGCCTTAAGAACTACACACAGAACCACAGAAAGAGAGATTAACATACACAATTGGGTAAGGGTGGAGAAAGAAAGCAAAAGAGCAAACCAGGAAGATGTGAAACAGATGAATGGAGGAAGAGAGCAACCAAACTGAAAGGGGAAAGGAAGAAAAGCAAAACAATGACAAAGAAAGGAGTACAAAGTGCTGAGAAAAGCAAAGCATAAGAAAATTAAGACAAACAGGAGAGCAATAAAGCAGTGCTGTTAAAAGACCAGATATGGTATCACGCCTTCATCTTTCTCAGATTAGAAAGCCAGTAATTGACCAATTCTCAAGCCAAAGACCTGGGCTTCTGATTTTGGGGATTAAAAGACGATTGTTCCTCAGAAGATCCAACTCGCTTTGGCAGACTGAAAGATCTTCCTTTGGGAGCTGTAGTCAGCAGTACCTGGACTAATTTGGAACAGCTTCTGTAAAGCAAAGCACTATTCACACATTCCTCACCAGAGAGAAAGCATATGTGGAAAAAAACCCACAAACTATACTTATACACACTGATTCAAATTTCCCTTAAACATACCAAAAATACCCTTTGTCTTCCTTGGAGATACTGGTTCCTTCCTACGGGCAAGGTTTCATGACAAGGTGAATCCATCAGGCATCTGTAGCTGAAAGGAGGCAAGCTACCCCAGCCCCATCACCTCCATGGTTGTTGGCTGCTTTTCCTACGACCGTGCATTCTCCTACCACCTTCTCTTTTCATGTTTTTCTCCTTCTCTTTCACTATAGT
>NW_010526977.1:51987-67193 GCF_000687285.1 Phaethon lepturus
GGACAAAAATATGTCCAACGCAGCATCCAGAGAATATGACCCTCTTCTCCCTGGGGATCGTATCAGTCCCATCTTTGCAAAAATTCAAGGATAGATCTTTTACTCTAGAGTATCACCAATTACCTCCATGAAAACAACACACAGCACTTACATGGCTCCCAATAACACCAGCAAGCAATCACCTACTATAAACGTTAATTTTGCAACATACAATTGGAAAAAATATAATTTGAAAAGAGAAGAAAACTTCAAATTGTGTCCTATTTGACAGGTGAAAACTGGCTCCTTTCCACAACAGTCAAAAAAACAGCATCTTGCTCCTGTCAAAAGTATGACCTACACTCAAGTCTCATTAGAACAAAACAGAGTTAACCTGATATTTTGCAAGCTTTCAATCTCAGAAATGAACATTGACCTCTATTGTTCTGTTCCTGCAGGCAAGGTTATCTGATTTAGACAATGGCTGAGGGTGCTGTGCAGCCAACATCGTCTGACATCATTTGTCAAATGGTTCTCTCAGGTAGATGCAACTTAATGGGAAATTTCTGTTTCCTTCCAATTATTAAGCGGCACAAAAGACGCCTCTAAAAAATACTTCTCTTCTAGCTGCCAGGCAAGAGCACCATCTAGTGTTCAGCTAATTAAACTTTCAACATGCTTTTGGATCAGGTTTTTTGTTTTCTTGGTTTTTTTTCCCCGTTATGTTTCTTCAGGGTTTTTTTGTTTGGTTGTTATTTTGGTTTGTTTTTTCCTTTTTTTTTTTTTTAAAGCAAACTTACTCCATGCTGGATCTGACTCCATGAAATAGGCACAAAAAAGCTGCAAAGCAGCTATGAAAAACTCCTTTACTTTGGTAGGGGAGGGAGGAGCAGTAGAACAAGTGAAAGAAATTGCTGAGCTTTACATACAACTATTTTCCCCTTAAAAAAAAAATACATGCAGTATTATATGACTTTTTAGAATACTGTCCGCTTCATTAGTCATGGGTAGGCTGTAAACAATTCTTAGATCTTCAGGGATCAGAGAAAAAGGACCGCTCCCTCACCCACTGCCAACCGAGTACCATCCTCTACCAGCTTCACAAGCCTTCACAGTGCTGTATCTTCTTGCTACCCTCTGCCTATTCTCTCCACGCAGAAGACAAAATCCTTCCTCCTCCTCCTCACTCTTCACAAAAGTAACGCCTAGTAAATGCCTCCCAGTTGTTCACCTTAACCATTTTCCCCTCCCAGTTGTCTAAACTTTCACTTACTCACAGGCACCCTAGTATGAGACAGATAATCTACCAGATCTGCTCCTAATTGTCATGAAAATAAATGTGTCTGCCTCTCAGAAGCTACTTTGCACAAGACACAGCTCAGAGGTAAGCCATGTAACATGTAAACTATCTCACTAGAAGTTGTATTCCGTTCTTCATTCAATCACTAGTTTATATTCAAAGTTAGAGACCTCAGGGTAGTCATAAATCTGCACCAGTTTTTCACCTTCTTAAAAAAAAAAACCCAAATCACCTTTAACTACCATACATTTTGACAGGAGCTCTGTTTTAACAAAAAAATAAAAATTGGAAGACAGCAACAAAACTGGCCAGAACAGTGCTCAAATATATTTCTAACTTAAAGATTAAAAGTGTTCCCAATTTTAGCAGTAACACATTGTGGCCTATTTAAACCTGTTACACAAGCATTTAGATGTAGTCTGTTATGACCCTTTATGAAAAAGCTAGGCCCTTCACAAGGAAATACTGCTAAGAATAAAGGGGGTAAATAAGACATTCACCTGACAGAAAAGTATCACGTCACATTGTAAGCTGTAAGAACAGTTTAAAGTAATACCAGATTGTTCTTGTAAGAGTGATAATCAATACACAGGCCAATGAACTTTGCAATGGACTGGGGTTAACAGAAGCCACCAGGACTTACGTTCTGTATTTCTGGAGATGTGCTATGGAGCCTCTCAAAAATATTAATTCTGTTTGTATCTACACCACTTGCTAGAGTGAAAAGACATGCAAAACTTGAATTTTTAGATGTTTAAAAAATATTTTTATGGAGACAACATGCCAAGCCTCCTTCTAAAATGTAAAAGAGGGGGGGAAAAAAGTCATAGAGACTAAGAAACTCAACAGCTAATCTACAATTAAGTCATGGAAGATGTACAATTCACTGTAAGTCAAGAGGAAATATCATGCATTGGAATCTTCAGCAACTCCAGAGACACCAGAAGCTTTCTCAAAGGAAAAAAAAAGCGCACCCCAAAACAACCAGAAGGAAAAAAAGAAAAGCTCCGCCCCAACACCACAGACCCTACTTCTGATCTTTCCCAGCTACCAGGAAAATGAAGAGCAATTACAGCTATCATGAAGAAGAAAGGAATCCACAGGAATGGAAGAGGTGGTGGAAAGAGCTTCGGAAATTAGAAACAACAGTCCATTTTACACAGGCATTTATTCCTCTGCTACCTAAACCAGGAATAATTAACAAAACCACTCATTTGCTTTCAGACTTGTCACTTCTACAAATATAAGATCAAGGTTTAGTTCTTCAACAAGCACCATCTTACCTGTTTGTTGGAGTGGTAAAGCTAAAAGAGAGCAGCTGATTCCAGAATGGGTCATTCTCAGAGATGGGCTCTGCTCCGGACAATTTTTTTAAGTACTCATTTTCCGGAAGCTCGCTGATGCTGCTGCTATTTGCTCCCATCTTCTTTACTTGGCAAATCCCTTTCTAAATTTTCATTTCTTCAAGGGAAAAAATAAAAACAAACAAAAAGAAAAGCATTTAAAGACTTTTGTACAAATAAAGAATAACACAGAATCACAGAATGGTAGGGGTTGGAAGGGACCTCTGAAAATCATCTGGTCCAACCCCCCTGCCAAGGCAGGATCACCTAGGGCAGGCTGCGCAGGAACGCGTCCAGTTGGGTTTTGAAGGTCTCCAGAGAAGGAGACTCCACAACCTCGCTGGGCAGCCTGTTCCGGTGCTCCGTCACCCTCACAGTGAAGAAGTTTTTCCTCATGTTGAGGTGGAACTCCCTGTGCTGCAGTTTGTGCCCGTTGCCCCTCGTCCTACCACTGGGCACCACTGAAAAGAGACTGGCTCCATCCTCCTGACAGCCACCCTTCAGATATTTATAGACATTGATAAGGTCCCCTCTCAGCCTTCTCTTCTCCAGACTAAGCAGCCCCAGGTCTCTCAGCCTTTCCTCATACGAAAGATGTTCCAGTCCCTTAATCATCCTCATAGCCCTCCATTGGACTCTCTCCAAAAGTTCCCTAAACAGATCCTAAATTAGCTATCAGTAAAGCTTTAGTTCACTACCTTGAACAATTATTGAAATGCAGAAAACAGGCACATAGGAAGATATTAAGAAGATTGTCTTTCAACAAAATTAGGACAATAACATCCTCATCCAGAGAAGTTAAAACTTACTGTGCTATATACTTCAGTCATCGTCTCACTTGGATTTTCATAAATTACACTCAGCAAGAACAGTGTCACAGCTCTATCAATATCAAGGCTGCTATCAGTGAGGAAAACTGCAGGGAATTCACAATTCAAACAGGAGTGGTGAGTTGACAAGCTACTCAAAAATAGGTTTTCCAATTGAATATGCCCAGACAGCTAGGCCAGTGAGTCTTATTGTCAAGAAAGGGAGTCCATCACGCAGCTAATTCCTGCGTGCCATCAACGATCCACACTTTGAAAGCCCCCCTACCTTGACAGAGTAAGCACATTATCACTGCTGCACAGATAACCTGCATCAAGTGAGGGAAGGCACTACCAACCATCCATGAACCTCCTGATCTTTGCAAAATAATCTGCTTTTTGAAGCAATGTCACAGAGATTGGTCAAGACACACTCCAAAACCTTTTCATTACTAGGTCTGTTGTACTTGATCTGTGCGGAGAATGAGAAGATTTCAATTCTCCATGCTGCTTATCAGCGCTTCTCTGCTTTATAAACAATTTAATTAAAAGGAAAACCCACCATGATGCTATTAATTATGTGCCAGGGATGCTCCTAAGCATCTTGCATCTTTCCAGGACATCAGCCTCAATAATCTTCCATCTTTTGAGAAGGAATAACTGTGACCAATAGCTGTAAAAGTTTGTATTTAAAAAAAAAAGCACCCCCATCACAATAAAAGTGCTGTGCAACGTATTACCGTGTAACCTAAATACACACTCCTGAGCTGGCATAAAACATAACAGGGACAGCTATATTAGAAGATGTAAGCTACCACCCAGCAGCAACTCGTCCCTTGGTCTCGACAAAGATATCGGATCTGTTTCAAGAATCACTCCTGAAACAATTCTCTTGCTCATGATCATTGCAGAAGCAGTTACTTCCAGAAAAGACCATTCTAGTAGCAGTTAATTTTAATAAACAACAGTATAAAAATGAGGAAAACTTACAAAAGAGAAATGAAGAGCTGCAACAAAAAGCTGCACTGTTTGCAGCCATCATGGATGCTATCTGAAGAACTTGTATTCATGATTTAGAGCAAATGCACAGCACCCAAATATTTCAGAAACAAAATGTCAGCACAGATGGAGAGTTGAATATAGGATACTATTAAGTAATAAAAAGGTTTCTAAAAAGTGAGATCCCACAAAAATGAGGATACTTTTTATTATTTTCTAAATTCTGATTATAGGGGACACCATAGGCTAGGAAAACACAGCTTCACACTCCTTCCCTCCATTCTAGCACTCCATCCTCCACCATCACTATTAGCTACTCTAGAAGCCAGAATATGACGAGATGAAACTTTATCCTGAATCCGTATATCTGCTCTCACAACAACTCAACTGCTGTAACTCTGCCATCATGCACCCAGGGAGCTCTATTTTTATGAGGCAGTTTGGTTTCTACCACCTCCCTTTATATCTAACCAAAGGAGAGAGAGAGAGATACAATAACCTTATCACCCCATATATGTCTCATTTAGCAAAAAGGTCTGAAGACGCTGTCTATAGCATTTGCAGAAACTATTTTTGTCACGGGGACTACCTGCAGGAAGAGAAATACAGAAGTGGCCTAGGAGTGAAAATGGGAATTTGTGCCTGGGAATTCTGTGGAGAAGCATTAAAGGATTATAAAATGTAATTAGCTTAAGAGGATTTCCAGAACTTTTGATGAATGTTTACTGACAGAACAGAATGAATGCACCTTACTTGAATACAAATTTTACTGCTACAAAGAAAAATGCCCAAGACTCGGTGTACACTACCTTTGAAATAAAGCCAATGAATACCAAAGCTAGAGAATAAAGTAAAAGAGAAACCAGTTTGCATAATATATGAGACTACTGGATCATCACTTCAAAGTAGAAGAATCAAGGCTCAGCTTGTACATGGACAAGCAGCCCCTGGCTTGCACATGCCCAACTACTGCAGGAGCCAACAACAATGCTCTTGGCCCTGGACCCATATTTTGGCTCAAGCCCCTTCTCTGCACCTTTAAGTGACTTAAAAGTCATACATTTAAACCTTTATTTCTTGGAGTACAGACAGTTCAAGTCCATGTCTGCCTCAAGTTCCCATCCTCTGCTCGTGCTTTCCAGCTCACGTAAGGAACAGCTCACTCACTCCAAGATGAACACCCAAGGGAGAAGATAAACAAGAGGTAGCTGGAGCCCTGCCTTCAAATTCCTGCACCTTAACTCGAGTTCCTCGTGCCAGCACTCTGCCCATGCCTTAAATCCTCAGCCCATCCTACTACAGCAAGTCACTCCTCTTTGTTCTGTACAAGCTATTCTCACATCATGCTGCAGCTCCCAAAGCCCCCCATTTAACCCATTTCCCCAGAAATATGAGAGCAATGGGAACAGCTTGCAAGCTAGTTCTTGAAAAGCGTCTGCATACTTTCCAGATTTCCTGCAGTATCCCAGTAGATTAAGTTCCATTAAAATAAATCCCTCAAAATAAACAGTGCTTTAAAAACAAGTTTTAGAAGAATATAGGTATAGGACGAGAGGAAACGGCCTCAAGCTTCGCCAGCGGAAGTTTAGATTGGATATTAGGAAAAATCTCTTTACTGAAAGAGTGCTCGAGCATTGGAACAGGCTGCCCAGGGAGGTGGTGGAGTCACCATCACTGGAAGTATTCAAAAAACGTGTAGACGTGGCACTTTGGGACATGGTTTAGTGGGCACGGTGCTGTTGGGTTGATGGTTGGACTTGATGATCTTAAAGGTCTTTCCCAACCTTAATGATTCTATGATTCTGTGATTTATTGTCCATTTTCAGAGCCACTGTCAAATTCACATTGCCCAAGAATGTGCCCATTTCTGTGGCCAAAGCCATACCCTCTTGAGCAACAGGGCAACTTGCTGGCTGGAATCCCTTGTGAGCTCTCCCCGTGCCCAAATGCCTGGATGGCTCCTTACAAACCACAGAGGTTGCGTTTTTTTCCTCAGAGTAACAGAAAAAATAAGGCACTAATTGACTTCCTTTTTTCCCCCGCTAAATGAAATAAACATCAAGCCATTGAGGTCTGTCAAAAGAATTCAAATGCTAGTTAAATGCTTGTAGAAGTTGGTAGTAGATACGTGGACTTTAAGAGCTTTTCCTTCTACTCATTTGTGAGCCAACAAATCTTAAAGCAATCAAATAAACGTGCATATTTTTCTCCAGGAGGTTTTTTCCCCTCTCCTAAGAAGATTACATTCACTATACCCCTCTGAGGTAAAAATCTCAGCAGGTTCTGCTGATACTTACTGTAGATGACCATATGTAGAAACAACATACAATGGGTGTAACAAAGCTAACTCCTTCCATCAGGAATTTATGTTATCTCAAAACTTGCTGAAGTGCTCTGCAATGATTTTGTGATGCAGCCTGAGTACCTGCAGCTCCTACAACCTATACAGCCATAGGCCCAGCTTTAAATATGTAAGAAAGACATTTCTGAGGAACTCCAGCTATCAGGTAACAGACGAAACAAGTCTTTCCTTCAGAGTTCATGAATATCCTTCAGGAAAAATGTCTAAAAATAACTAAAAATAAAAAAAAGCAGGATTTAATTTCCCAGCATTTTAACAACGGTAAAAGATTAACCCAAATGCTTTAACTTAGATGGTTACATGCTATCTATGATCTCCAACACGTTTCCAAGACCTATTTCACCATTCACCACCCTAAATCATTTTCAGACATGCTATTAAATAGCAGACATGTTTTCTTTTAGAAACAGCTGCCTTTAGCCAAGAGGATCACTCAAAACTTGTAGCCACTTAAATTTGCAAATTGCTTTTGATTAAAAGGCGCTACTGCTGTGCCTCTAACACTGTATGCTAGTTAAAGGCAGCACAGGTTCAAATCTTTAGATGACATAAACAGTTGGTCAGTATTTGGAACACAACACAGTATTTTTTAAATTTTAAATCCTCGCCTATGATTTTCCCTAAACTTGGCTTTCATAACAGCCCCCACTGCACAGAAAGGATGCTCCAGGGGATCTCAAAGTCACTTCTGAACACAAGGTTAAACAGATTCTGCTTGCTCACAGGCTGAAGTGGGATAGCCACAAGAAACACCACGTAATAGGAAATCCCCCTTCACTCCAGAAAAGTCAGCTCCAGCCCAGCAGCAAATTACCAGTGTAATCTAATTTTTTTTCCCCCGAGTACACTAAATAAATGCATGGTTCATTAAAAAAAAGTTAGTCTTCCCTTGAAAAGCAATTAATCTAATTATTTCCTCCAAAAATACAGATACAATTTATTAGCAAGTCATTTAGTTTAATACAGTATTATTACCACTATCAACAATAACTGTTTCTTTCTAAATAAGCTGGAAACACCCCCAAAGTATCACAGCCTGCTCTACAAGTGCCATGTTCTATTAAACCCAACATCTGTTTAGTCCCAGAAGTTGGCTCCACAATGCAGAAGCCGACACGTCAGAGCAAACACAAGGGAGTTTGTTTTGCACATCACGACTCCTCATTCCAATCTCAAATATCTAGGGGTAGATATAAATCCCAGATTTACTGTCTCTTCTAGAAGATTTTAATATTGATTATTAACAATGTTTACAATAATATAATTTTTCCTCTTCATGCTAAAATCAATTCAGCAGTACATACATGCTGTGTCTGAGCTCGTAAGTGTAACTCAAGGTACAGTATGTGTACTGTCGAACTTGGAAAAAACTTGTCACGCTCTCTAAGCCTTCTATTTAAAGAATTCTAGACAAGTAATTATAGTTCCATTAAATATTAAATCTCCTGCTGGTCTCACAACTTAATTGCCACTGCTGACATTTTGCTAATCCGTCCAATAGAGCCAGCTCCCCCTTCTAAAACTATCCTTGCCACAATTGCCTGGCTGACTCTGCAGACAATCTGAATAATACTCTTCTTTTTTTTAAATAAGTGCTTTAAGGTGTAAGAATTTGAGATGGTCATGCAGACAATTTTAACATGCCATCTGGTCTCAAGGTTGGGTCTTTAACACAACCATATGAAAATAAATTAAGTGATGCTATTATACATTCGAAAGCCTAACAGAACTTCATTTCCATATATAACAGCACTTGGGTTACCTTTATAGTTTGCTGCTTTATGAACTAAAACAAACGGACATTGTTTTCCTTTCAAGCAAAGCTGCCAACATCACTGTAAAGATGAGAACGTATGAGATGTAATGCTGCTTATTCAAGTATTAGCAAAACTGCTGGACTGAGGTTTTTGGCTGATTCCTATTTGCATCCAAGGACCGGAGGTTTCAGACCATCTTTTACCTGTGAGACATTAAAACAGCCCACAAAATCCTAACATAAAACTTCCCACACAGTTATGAGACTACTGCAATATATATATAATTCTCCGTCCAAGAGATGATATATTAACTGTAGGTATTGTTCAGCTCCAATAGTTGAATTTTACTATCCACACGATATTTGAGTTCTGTCTACTCACTCATATTACAATAATATTTATACCTAAGGATCAAACGCTTTGTGGACTAGGTATCATACAGAACACTGACCTACACAACTTACAAACAGATACCGCATCCACAGATAAAGAATATTCTAAAAAACCCTAAGTTACACCTTGTAGATGTATATTCACATCAGAGTTCGTAGTCTAAAGCACGCCAGTTAGTGGTTTAAAGCAGCTGCACAGCCCTTGAGTTTTTTCATGGGAAATACTTGTTTAATGTGTTTCATCCTGCTTTACTAGAGCAGGGAAAGCTGCGGTACACCAAAAGCGCTGCTTCTTTTGCCATCTTTATTAAGAACTTCAACTTTCTGCTCCCAGCAAATCAGCTCTTGCAACTCACAAACCTATTTCTGTCACAGTCTCTGTCCCAGCTTATTCCCAAATAAGAGATTGTTCCTGTTTTCCATGCAACACACAAAAATCTCTCAAGGGGTATCTCAAAATATGCCACTGAAAGGGAGGTAGTCAAAGCAAAGACAGGAGATCAAATAGGTCCCAGCTGATATGAGCAAGTGCTTGCATGTACTGCTTTAATCCTCATCCTTCTGCACCTCGGCTTTGCTAAGCCTGTACCATGTTTCATCACATCCCAAAGACTGTTATTTCTGTCCATCAGTAAACAACCACGTAGCAGTTTGGGACACAAAAGAAATGTTCCAAATAAAATCATACTCCTAAAGAAACGCTGTCACCTGGTTCCCCAGTGTATCTAAAAATCAGAATCTTCATATTGATTAACTTTAATTGCTGCTATAAATACCTATGGTGTCTATACCAAACAATTTTCCAAGAGGAAAGTGAATTGGGTACCACACATACCCAAAGGTACCAGAAAAGGACTAAGAGATCTTACTGTAGAAATGAACACTGATGCTGTAAAACCCAAAAAGCTTTAATTTCAGCAGCTGAACTACAGCTGCTCTCATCTACATACCCTCCAGTTGCCTTCTGCCCACTTCCAGAAAAGAAGCCAACAAATAGTAAGTAGACCTTGTAATTTAAATCACAGTTACGTTAGCTCTCCGAAGCATGCATTTACACAGCTGAAAAGCAAAGTGGCAAAGCTCCCTTAATAAGGATGGCTTTGCAGCTTTAGACTTCACACATACTCCAAAATGAGGTACAAAAGCATACGAATTTTGGTTTTACCAATTAAATTGGTAAAGTTTTGCTAAACAAAACAAATGATGCAGAAATATACAGCACTAAGTATTCGTGCCTGTAAAAGGGATCTTTAGGAAAAAGACAATCATTACAATCCTCAGAATTTAGGAATTTTTGCCATTTTTAACCAGACAAAAGCACTGAAATAATCTTTGTTTTTAAAGCATGTTAACAAGTCAAAATATTTCAGCTATAACTTAATGCCTGGCAATCCTCAAATGCAATCAAACCACCACTAAGAATTTGCCTCCTCTTACACACCAGGCACTTACAACCAAGTGGCAAGGGAGATTTCAGAATGGGATAAAAGCATCCTTCATGACTACAAATTAAAAATGTTTCCTACTGTTTTTAAGTTAATGAGTTACACAGGAAAGACTGTTTCTACTCATTTTAGTTTTCACTGTACCAGTTTGTAATTTTCCTCCCCTTTTCTACTGCGTATTTGGTGACCACTCCAGTTCCCTTTACCCACTGAAAGTGTTCAGACACATACAAGCACAAAAAAACATCCAACCCAAAACCCACACCACAAAAAAAATGGTTTTGTGCAAAGTAGGAGGAGACAAGCAAGCTCTTTTTGTGGAAAATACAACAGATGAGCTCTTTTAGAGAACCTGGTTTAACATAAAGGGGTCTATCTTTGCAACCTGGGGGCAAATACCATCTTTTACAGCTTTCTAGATATTGGTCAAATTCTCTATTTCTCCTCTACCCACTATTTTTCAGACTCTACCAAGTTTGAAGGCTACTGTCTGGAGTCGTTGAAGTCTTTGCTATTTCTACAGTCCTTTAATAGATTTTTGCAGCAGCACAGCACACTAACCATTCACCGAGTACCAAAGTACATTTCCTCAAAGCTTCATACCTTAGGACAGATGTGCTTTTGGACAGCAGTGAGAAATAAAACACAATGAGGAAGTGGTCCACACAACGCTTAAGTACAAGAAAAATAAAGAAAACCACATCTTGAAGTCTTCAGGTAGCTCTCAAGATAATTTCATCCGACTTGTCCGCTGTTTACTCTGCTGGATGAACAAACAGAGCATCTTTTTTGGTCCTCCTGGCCAGTAACCTGTCCTAGTGCCTCCCTCTTCTGTAGCAAGAGTCTGAACAAAGCAGCACTGCAGTGACATTAGTGTGGTCCTTTATGGGTGCCACTGAAGCCTGAAGAGTCTCGCACGTAGCAGAAGTGATTAATCTTGATAGCTTTACTGCAGGCAAAGAAAGCCCCTCACAGGGAAGGCATAGAGCAGCTGAAAAAAATAGTCACTATACTGTGTTTTCTGTTTCAGATCCTTTTCCATGTGCATTTTATGTGGAAGTCAGTCGTCAACAAAAGCCTAATTCTGAAGAGCGCAATCTGCTTAATTCGCATCCCACCTACAGGACAGTTGTTCCGCTCACAACTGAGGAAAGGATTTTTTCCATGACCTTCTTGGTTAGGTAACGTATTTCAAGCAGAAGAAATCAGATGTGAACAAGCCCAGACGTTGTGATTGTTGACCAAACTGCTCAAGAAGAGATGCTATAAATCACCTCTGTCTTTCCCAGTTCACCCTACAGTAATCCCACAGTTTGCTGATTTTTAATAAATTGTTCTGAAAAGGAGGAGAGAGAAAAATGAAAACCTAAATTCTATAAACGAGACTGAGATGTATCGGCTTATGTATCTTCTCAGTGCCATCTCAGGAACCTAACACACACTTTCTTTCATTCTTTATAGTAACATATAATCACTAACCAACAGGTTACTGTTGTGGTGATCAAATCTGCTAATTTTGATCACTAATGTGATGACTGTTTACTAATCTCAAAATAGCTTATTTCAGATGAACAACTACTCACCTTCACTGCCTTGTCCTGAACTGGAACTACTGACTCTCAGGGGAAAAAAAAAAAAAGCCTTGCTCAAATTGCCTTTCTCTAAAGTTATACAGGATCCAAAAAAGCTTGACATAAAAATGCCATTCCTTCATACTGTTCCAACCTTTTGCCTCAGAACAAAGACATCCAATACACAATGCTCTAACAAAAACATGAAAATGTCACCTTATGGCACTGGACATCAATAAACACAGACATGTTTGTGAAAAATTATGATCTTGAAGACCTACAACACAAAACTGCCATATTTCCATTCACCTTGTATTGGCCCTTACACTAGCACATACCCATTAAGTGGGGTAAGACACCCATTAAGCGACACGACTAATTTATTTTAAGCTTATTTGCCCTCTCCCCTCGGTCACAATGTTTTGTCAGAGGCAAGACAGCGGTATGTATTCAGCCTCTTGAAGGAGCTTTTGCTGACAGGACATGAATCCCACTAACACCTTTCTGTTAAGAAGTTCATGTCACTTCAGAGAGCTTCCATGTAACTTTTATAGGTAAATAAGCATTTAAGTACTTCTTTGTCTAATTTACACACATGCAACAAAACAGGTCTCTAGTTCATTAATATAAAATTCCACAAGATCTGTTAGGGACTCCTTAATTCTGTCCATTTTTTAATGCTGCTAAGTTACACTCTCACACTAAAACATATCTGTGGTCAAGTCTCCCTGAAGGTTCAAAAGCCTCTAAAACTTGTCATGAATTAACAAAATTTAAAGTTATCAAAAAAAAAAAAAATATTATTATTTTTCTCATCTCCTATGTAACTCCAGTCATAACATTTTATTTAATAAATTGCTGCATCAAGCCTACCAGTCTGGGAATAGAATGACAGCATCAGTTTTAGAAATACATCCGATCACAGAGCAAAGGAGAGGTGGTATGGGGGCAATTAAAAAAAAAAAAAATACATTACATCTATCCTTACTCTTACATTCCTACATCCCAAGTAAAAGTCAGAACTCAAGCACAGCGAGTGTTTTCTGCAATAGGTGCAGAAATAATTTCTTTAATCTAATTAGCAAAACGCCATTAGAAGGGAGGAAGGCTAGGTCAAGCATACCTTATGCTTCTGTCTAAAAGCCTCAACTTTTCTCCACCCGTTAAATAACCACTCCAGGTATATAACATTTTTCAAAAGTTTCAAGAAGTGAAAATTCAAATGCTGCTTTTTGCAGTGGGCAGATATTTCTTTCTTTAAGTGTTTTGTTTGCCCTCACCAGTGAAATTCCAGTTGCTTGCAGGACAGCTGTTCGGGAACTATAATATGAGGACAAATTGAACTTTAAACAAGAATATCAACAGAATATGAAGCTTAAAAAAAAGACTACTCAAGAATATGCACAACCCATACTGAGACCTGACTTTACAGCTTAAGGATATATTGCATATCAGTACCAGTATTACTGGTTTGAACGTGTCTTCTTCCAGTGGTCAAAAAGATACTTTTATTACCACAAATTATACCTACCTAAAAATCAATTTATAGTAATTCATTCAGTTACTACCATAAATAAAATTGGCAGCTGGATTGGATATGACATAAGTCATGCTAAAACTAGCACAATTTAATAATCTAAGTAGCTACTAGCTTGGTATAGTCATCTCTTTCTGGAAGGGATGTTAAGATTAGTTACACATATTTAATATTTTCTCCCAATTTCACTCTCAGACATAAATAAAACTTGTCTAATGGCCAAAGCGATGTTTCAAAAAGAAAAACTCAACTACCTTATAAGCTTCAGAAAGATGCTTAGATGTTAGTTAAAAGGTCTGCATTTTAAAAAATATTGGTATGTTTTGCTATATTTCAAAGATTACACAATTATTTTGGCATCTATACTCTTCCCACAATTGGGTATTATACATATTTTTACAACAGAGCTCTTTGTCTCTGCTTTAAATGTTTCCCACAGCTAGAAATCTATCTACAGCATAAAAAAATAATGTTGTACAGAAGGCCAGACCTGTTTTCTATGTACACCTAATTTTATATTATACTACACATCATGATTTATATCACCTATCTCCAGGGTCTACTGCAAATGAAATTGCACTTGCCAAAGTGCACAATTACTGTAAGGTGTGATAGACTTTCAACTCTAAAGAACACACTTTGAAGAAATACCATTATCATCTTTAACCATCCACTTTGATAACAGTTCATCAGCCACCAAACGGAATTTCTTACATTTAATATCTTCTGGATGTCAAAAACATCCTGGGGATCTTCCTATTCATCAGATAAAAATCACAGGAAGCACTAGAGCCATCTAGTTTAGTATTAATTTGCTATAAATACTTTTCTACTGAATTTATCACAAAATACTGAGCAGTAGATGCTGCACTAGTAAAACACCAGCACAGGACTGGAAGAGAAGGAACTGATGGTTGCTTCAGCCAGGTGAGAGTGATGAGCAGGGTCCAACATCCCCAGGGCCGTCCGTGGGCTTCTCCTGATGCAGCAGCAACGTCAAAAGAGAAAACAGCCCAGGGAGAGAGCAGAATGAGGCCTGCTCGAGCTCCTGGCCATCTAAGGAGCAATAAGGCTTTTCATTCACCCCAACTGGAGCAACTTCAACGGTTTTCACTTGGGAATTGACAAAATGGGGGATTACACAACCCAACGGCCTGTGTTAGGAAACCGGACCCAACCACCCAGGAGCTTCTTTTCACATCCCTGCACTCAAAAAATGCTCAATGCAGGAAATATTAACAATCTACTTACTTTTACAAATACCTCAGATGATCATAACTGCAGTCCAGCATGCGTGTACCGAGGGATAACAATGAGAGAAATCAGATTACGGCCTCATGAACTCACTACACTCAGCACAAAAGATTAAAAAAAAAAAAAAGATAAACAGCGCTTGGCATGAAAGCGTACAAGACAAAAACCTGATGTCGATTAAGGTAAGATACAAATTCTCTTTTAAACCAAAATATTTCCCACTCTTGCTAAATATTATCCTTCAGAAGTATGAAAACAAACTGGCAACAGTGATGGGGAGGCAGAGCGAGCCCGAGCAGAGCCCTCAGGCTGCAGGAGCTACCAGCGGGCACTATCGAAACCCTCCGGCTCCCGAGGGCAGAACGGAAAATGCGCTATTTTACAGTCTTTTCGCTACCAAGAAACGTCACGGCGCACACAAAACAAGAGGTACACCTCCCCCGATCTGCTGTGACCGCCTA
>NW_010526977.1:67224-67602 GCF_000687285.1 Phaethon lepturus
TCTCTGCTGTGACCGCCTATAGCGGCACAACTCCCGGTGCCTGAAGGACCCCTGGAGACCCTAACAGAGGGTACCTGGAGGGGCACCGTGCCCAGGAGGGAGCAGGTGGGCGGGCGGACACACACACACCACCACCACCCCCCACAGCGGTGCCCCGGGAGCGGACACCGTCTGAGGCGGCGGCCCCGGGAACTCTCCGCGGCGACGGTGCTGAGAGTTACAACACAAGCGCAGCCCCTCTATCGCGATATGGGGCCGAGCGACACGGCGGACATCGGGATAAGGGGACAACCGGGACCTTTAGGGGCGCTCCCTCCCCTTCCGGAGCCTGCCTTGAAGGGGGACGGGGCAGAACCGCTGGGGTCCACCCGTCACCGG
>NW_010526978.1:0-5461 GCF_000687285.1 Phaethon lepturus
AATTTTTTATATATAAAAATGTATCTATCTGTCTGTAAAATGCTATGCCTATTTTCATTGAAGATACTCCAGTTCTATGCAGCTGCAAGATGCTGAATCTGAAAGCACTGGTGTTGCACAGCTGAATAAAAGACATTTCAAATTTTTTATGTTCTTAGATTTTTCTCTTGCAAGTTTTCATCAGTTTCATGCAGCTTAAATAAAAATGTATTTATACAAGCATGGGTCACTCTCCTCATCAACTAAATGTTAATTACTATTTGAATACTGCTATGTTTTTCTGTTTGCTTAAAGGGGAGAAAAAGTGATCAAATCCCATGTTTTTCTTAACACAGAACATGTACATGAGTACACTACCTGCTTCTGTAGCCTGCAGTAACATGGTACTTAACAGGAAATGACTGCAGCATAACAGTGGTATTGCATACTTCATAGGGAAAATGACCCATATGAGAAGACCAAACTGGGACATCCTAGCAGAGCTGTGGAATTATTTTCACTTGGTCATTAGCATTAATAAACACTTCAAGGAATACTTAGCAAATTTATTTCAACTAACTCTTTTTGGTCTTGTTTGTAATTCTTTAATTTTGCCATGTGTTTAGCTGGTAGCTGCTATGGAATTTCTTAACACGATGAGTTGTAAAGGCTTAAAAGATAGACTATTTTCTTAGCTACTGGTTCAGATCTCAAAGTGAACTGAAATTTTGGAACTTTTGTTTTTGTTTTGTTTTAATAATAAAGACTTTTAAAAATGACATTTTATAACTCATAAAACTAAAAATGCAGCTTTAAATCCACATCATATAAATCGCGGAATATAATCTGATATTCTTTGTGGAAGAGTCAACAGCGGGGAGGAGGCTTAACAAAGAATTCAGATAAAACTATTACTAAAAACAGTTTCTGTAAAGTCAGAGAATAATTATTCTGTAATGCACTTAGTATAAAGATAAATGGTATTAATAGAATAATGATTCCAGGGAAATGTTGGGACATTCAAGAGAAATATACGCGTAAAGCATTGCGCACACACCTAACAATCACAGTTTATTGATCATTACATTTAACTAATAGAGTATGGGATTGTAACAATACGGAAATACTGTCTTTTATATGCAAACGGCTCAAATTTATACATCATTAATCGTGGAGAGGGTGCAGCCAATGGCTCTGAAACATATTTCATTACTAATTGCAAAGTAATACAACATGCATATACTATTCTTTACTAATCAAAAAGTAAAAAATGGTAGTAACAATGCCACACATTCTGCATCAACATTCTCCAAAAAATAACTCTGACATTAGGCATTCTGAACTTCATGAAAACAGAAAACTTCTTATATTTTAAAAAAGAGGTCCTTAAATTTAAGTTCTAAACCCTGTATTTGTCTGTGTGTTACTGTCCAGCTTGAAAGGTGCATAATGTTTAGTAGCTTACATGAAAGTCAAAGCAATCCCTGCCCGTGATGAGAGGAAAACTTTATTAAAGGACTTGACACAAATTCTTTCGACCAACTTCAACAGAACTTGGACTTATGCACCAACAGAACAAGTGACTTCCCAAGCAACTTCAGTTTTTCCTGACTTAAAAACAGATTTCTTAACTTACAAACTGATTGTGTACAGTGTGCTAGTATTAGTAAAGACTGCATTTTGGAGCCTGAGACATGCATCTACAGGCTTTCCTTGATTTTAACCTATACTTATTTACTTTCCATCTATTCTCAGAGCAATGGACGTGGAAGTTAAAGACATTTTACATCACTGTTCTACCCCTAGAAAGAAGGGAGGAAGGAGGGGACAGAAGATCTTCCTTACAGGTAAAACAAATAAACAACAACAAATAATGTTTTTCTAACATTCACTCTCTGGCATAGTCACAGAAATTGCACATATTTAAAGTTAAAACAGACTGAAACCAAAATAAAATCCCTACACAGACACTGTTTTTTAAACAATGCTACATTGGATTTGGCTTATACTTGTTCTAAATCAACTTAAGCTAACAATCAGTAGGGTCTATCAAATTAAGTACATCCACAAAAACTATGGACTAACCTGATTTACTTACACTGTTCGTAAAATCACACATAGAAGTAATTGGTACAAGTCTGCAGATCATGTCATTTATCTATCTATCTATGTATTTATTCTATCCATAGAGCTTAAGAAAGAATACATACAATATACAGAAGCTCTATCCACAGATCTAAAAAGCACACTAAATTTAGTATTGACTTTCTTAAGAAAAGGAGCTTAGATCTTGAAATGCTGACTTGCCTCAACAAATTAAAGACAGTCATTATCAGACACAGACATTCAAGATAGATACAAAAAACATAGGAGTTAGGTTTTCATTCCTTCCTTATTTCAACTAACAATAAGCCACACTGCCCATAAGGAGTAAAAAGCACCTAAAGCCACATAAGGAGTTCACCTTAATGATCATAATGGTGCACTGACTTCTTACTAAGTACTATGCAGAATTTCAAGAACTCACTTTGACTTAAAAATTCAGTATTTTGAACAGCTCAGCTGTTTGCTTATGCCATTTCACCACACTTTAGTCAAGGTCACTGATCTGCAATGTACCAGGCATAAGAATGTTCCCCATAAATGTGACTGCACAGGAGCTCTAGAAAAAACAGCCCAACTGTACCAACCTTCAGGGTGTGCACAATACATAAGCAATCTCTCTTTTACGGCTTTCTGTGAAAAGGAGAAACTTATCCTATTGCTCCTGAGTTACTGTTGCCTGTAGTGTATGTGTTGATTAGTGATGGAAGGAGAATTACAACCGTAATTACATGTATGGCAGGAAAATGCTCCCTCCTACATAAAAATAAAAATAAACAAAAGTAGTACATGTGATAATTTGTTGTCATAGTTTCAAAACAGCAAAGAGGTGATGATAAAGTGACAGGAACAGGCACACAATTGTAACTGGCGGATATAAGAATACGCCATGCAACACAGCTACTGGCAATACTGTATGTAATACACTAAAGCAGCTTATGGGCAACACAAGGACTTAGATACTATAAAACAATTTGCTGGTGTTGAAATTCTGTGCTAGCAGCCTTCATGGTATCTCCACAAAATCGCTTTACATTGTGACCCATTGGGAAAACACATTTTCTTTAATGCTGACAAAAACAAAGTCTGAATAAAAGTTCCTACGATGTCTTGATTCTTAAATTAAAAAAAGATCAACTTGACTTACAGAAAGTGTTAAATAGCAGCAAAGAGCTAATTATACCATACTAACTTCTTTTTGTCTAGTATAAAAGGACATTTTTTTACTTTGCCTGGCTGAGTATAATAGCCTATGAATTATGAGATCAAAGCAGCAAACTGTATGTTTTCTAAAGTAAGAGTTTCCTTCACCAAGTTTTACACTTACTACAGCTAAAAGAGCTGTGTGAAGGGATCAGCACTAAACCCAAAGGACAGGCTGTGCACAGCAAGAAAGAGAGCAACTCCCTCGTGCTTTTTGCAGGTCACTACCAAGGACCATGTTAGCAGATCCACACCAGACCCTTAACAGGCAGCTCTGCTGCTACCAGTAATTAGCTTGGACAGCTCTGGCTCCAGGAGTAGCAGCAAGGCTACACCATAATGAGCTCAGCTGGGATTAGCAGGACAGGGCAGGGAACCAAGAGAGCTGAGGCATTCTGCATTGCGTATGTATCACAGAGATCAAACAAGGATGGCTGGCTAGGTTATCCCCTCACCACCTCATTCCAAAAATGAAGCACGGCAGTGTGTAAAATACAGGCTAATGAAGAGCGACACCTCCAACAGATGAGAGCCACATTAATTAACACAATCCCTAGATCATGGAATACAGTTTCTGTTAGTGCTAGCAAACTTGTAACTTGTCACTGATTTAAGAGGAGGGGGGGAAAAAAAAGAAAAAAAAAAAAGAGCTGATGTTTTCCTTTTCTGCTTTTGGTAGAACATGGTTTTATTTTGGAACTTTGCAAGGAATTCCTCTTATGCGGCCTGCAAAGCTCTACCTGCAGAAAAACAGCAGAATTATTTCTTTATGTAAACAACATTTAAGAAAAACTCACTTTTCAATCAACAGCTTTTTGTGTTCCCTTTTGAAAAAAGCCAGTTCATTCCACAAAGCATCAGTATCCTCTTGACAAAGCTGACGGGGGTCTGCATGCTGGTATCTGCTTTTACTACTTTCAGTCCTGTTCATGAGTAAAAAAGAGGTTGGTTGTTTTCAAATATCTACAAGTTTTAGGATCACAAGAATAAAAACATCCTTGCTTTCAGAAAATACAAATTTTAAACTGTCCCATCAACTGAACATAAATCTTGTATGATGCATACATTCTGTGAGCCATGAAACCTTAAATGTGGTATTATAGCAAAGTTCAATTACACAGTTTCAGACAGAAATCGTGCTAGTATGGCACCATAGCACTCAACTGACGTGTGGCAGAGCAATGTGACCACACTCACTCTGTCAACATTCCTTACTATACTGGTATGAGAAAGCAGAAAGTAAAATTATCACACAATCTCTTGCAAAAAAAATGGGACAGCCACCAGCTTGCCTAATGCCTCTGCAAACCAATCTAGAAATTGCACTAATGGTCACTGTAAATCAAACTGTTGATCTACTGTGGAATGAAAGAATAAGCTATCTATGGATAAGATGGTGCATCAGGAAAAAGCATGCTGAATTTAGAAGCACAGAAAAAGAAAATATTTCACGGTTTTTCTGTCATTAAAATATTTCTATGTATTTTAATAATGCAAAATATAAAAATAGTATTAATAAAAATCCTTTATAAAATGAATTTAAAACTCTCTGCTATTTAGATTCCTACTGGGTATAGAAATAAATTCTCAGAGAATATGGTATCCTCATAAGGCCCCCCATCATCTTTGCAGTCACGTCTGTCAGTGGAAGTTGTATGCACACTGACAGGTGGATTAAGTCCCATCAGCTGCCATGTCGATAACAGATTCTAATCTATGAAGAATCAGAAAGAATGGTGTCCACCATCACTTACAGAGGATCAGAAGTGCCACAGAAGTACCTGATACTGAGTTCTTAATGCACAACTTACATTACACTAGCAATATAAAGCTGTTTGAGATAGCAAAATAACAGTGTAAGGTATAACCATTTACAGACTGTTTTTATTTGTGTCTTGGCTACTTTTCTTTGTTTAAGCATATTAAAAAGGAAAACCAAACCTCTTCTAGTATGATAGCTTCATACTAAAACATACTTCAACCTCTGTTCTGATGACAAAAATTATCAAAACCGTCTAATTTTCAGCTCATACTAGCTATAGATGAAAAGATTAGATGAACTAATAAAGATTTACACTTTCCCCAATATCTACTTTTCCCTAATCACATTCATGTCAGGACACAAGCTGGTCTCAGTTATTTTAAACAGAAACAAAAGTTGCTTTTGTCCCTCTTT
>NW_010526978.1:5492-18346 GCF_000687285.1 Phaethon lepturus
CTTTTCTTCCTTTTTTTTCTGAACTGTCAGAACCAGAACACTCAGTGCTTTACTGTATATCAAGTTTGATTTTACTTTCTTTATCTAGGTTGAATTTTTGTATTATTTCAGCCTTGGCCTCTTGGTGGACCATGAATGCCTATGTAGCTTTAGACACAGAATTAAATCCTTTCATTGCATAAAGTAACTATCATCCAGTAAGTTTCAGGCATTTCCAGCTTGTACTGAATTTAAAACAGTGAGTTAGAAGATAAAATCATCCATGTTTTTCCTAAATAAACAAAACCTTTTCATTCTAATTTAAACAAATCTGTTATTTATGCTTTGATATTTTAAAAAGTCTTCTTGTGCTACCAATGCCCATAGCAGATGTGTACCTTACCATTATTTTAATCCACACTTTTTTTTTCTTTTTAAAAGACAAATCATTGTTAAGGAAATATCATAGTATTACAAACCAATGCAAATCTACTCAGATAGGCCAAAGCATAGGCCAATTTATAGATGAGGGATAGTTTATCATTCACAGTAGGACCCTTTATGTCACCGTGGACTACCAGTTCTACAGCAATTTCTGTAACTCTCATTTCGGTTAGACAGAGTTACAATGTTTGTGTCAAGATTAGTCAGTATTGCTCTAATTACAAAAATAATTATTTTTAGTAAAACACATATGTTTACTGAACTGTGGGCGCATGCTGAAGTCCTACTAAAGCCACCAGGATGTAAGGACCTGCTCAAATTACTTTCTTGAAATAGGGCCTGAAAAACTGTACCTCAGCAGTGTCTGAAAACTGAAATGATAAGAAATGCCTTCATACCTCCAAATGTGTTACTTTACCAAAAATCCAAGTTCTCTACTAAGACCTTAAAAAAAAAGAAATCCTGCATAAAATTTTCACTGTTCTGTATAGAATTTAAGGGGGAATTACACATAAAATATTCATTATTTAAATTTTGATGTTGTAAAGTCTTTCTGCTTTCTATTAATAAAGATATTATTGCAATATTTTTGTGGAATGATCAGAAAAAATTGATTTTATAGTAATTTAAGATTAAAACATCCTGCTTTTCATGCACATACTCTTTTTTCCTATTAAGAAGGGGATTTTAGGATTAGCTTCAGTTAATATCTGAAGCATTGCAGTTAGAGAGGCTGTTATTTCTATATTGTTTAATGAATAAAATTATTTTTTAAAACTATTTGAAACATAGGGAGCAATTTTTCTATTATAGAAAATTAAAAAGATACACAGCTAACAAATTAATCAACTGGGGAATTAGACAAGCATAAATAAGCAGCCCTAGCAGACCTTTGTCCAATACTCAGGCTCACAATGAGAACCTAAATGAAATAAGTCAAGGTGTCAGCTCAATACATTTTACTCTTGGTTTCAACTGTAATTTTTCTCATAGAGGGGTATGCCATGTATTTGGCTTTAACAAAGGATAAAGTCTTCATCAACACATAGTAGTTTCTTTCTTCAAATCAAGTTATCTTTTGAATACCTATACAATAGTTCTGTTCAAATTTCTTGTGTAAGGGAAACATTTTTAATGAGCTATGTAACTTACCTGCTATCACCCTCTTCCCACTGCTTTAATTGCTCTTTTAGAGCTCTGTAGTTGGTCTGTAACATCTGCAGCCTCTCTTTGTGTTTTTCATGGGCTGCTCTTAGCTCATCAGTTTCTCGAGTCTATATAGCACCAGAAAAACAAAATTAGAGTAGGGTAAAATGTGAGAGACATTCATACAGATCACATGAAACAAAAGTTCTGTTTAAGTACCTATTAAGACCCTCAGAAATCTAAATAGAAAGGTCAGGAATCAAATTCCTCAGATCAAATTTTTCTTATTGCTATCTTGGCAAATTTTGCTAATTTTGCAAAATTTACTTAATTTTTTTTTTATGTTACTGAGAAGTTTTAAAAAATTTACTACCAAAATGTTAGGTTTCATCTTGTGAGTGCATTGGCCTAACACACCTAAAAATACAAAGACTGAAAAAGGATTATTGGCACTGTCTTTTCCTCCTTACTTTTTTTCCCCCATGGAAAACTAATCTATGCATTTTTGAAGTCCACATCAAAAACCCCTAATTTAAAATGGCTTCAGGATTTCCTCATATATTAATTTATTTCTGTAAATGTATATAAACCTGCAATACCCAGACTTTGTCCTCTAGTTATGTAACAAACAAAAAATAAAAACATTTTTTTGCAATAGCTTTTATATAATCAAAACCATATGAAAAAAATGTACTCTCTTTTTACAGAAGGAAAAGTAAGATATACCTTGATTTATATTACACGAGAATGTCATGCAAGTTTTAAAAAAGATTTTCCTACGTGACAATACTGTGCTTTGAAAAAAATGAACATTAAGAGGAGGACATTCCACAGCATAAACCAAGTCAAATTCTGGCATACAGCAGTAAAAAATTCACCAGACGTTATCCTGTAGTAAAATTTGCCCTCAGTGCTTCATCTCCAGTTCAATGGAAGCTCTGCTTGTAGGGCACCTACAGAACATGTTCCTTAACCTCTAAATAAATCACAATACTTTATTTGCATGCATTTACTGCTTATAGGCAAGAAGGTCTTTTCAGCATTAGTCAATGAATAAGACACACCAATAGTCTAAGCTGCAAGCAATAATAATTAAATCTTACTATAAAACATACAAAACTATAAAACTATAAAAACATGGCAAGGGTTTCTACAGTAGTGCTAACTACACAGAACATAGACTAAGCTTGGCTTTTAAATGTAGCCCAGTTTTCACGATGCATAACCAAAACTGAAAGATACCAGCTAAAACTCCAGATGCTTCTATATATAAAATTCAGAAGTTTTCTGGAAGCAATTCAGGCAAAACAAAAAGCAGGTTTAGGAACACAAGCAGCTACCAAACTGACCTTAGTGTTAAATATTTTTCCAAAGTGGTGTTGCTATTTTTTCTGAAACAATCTCTAAACCAGACATATTTCTAAATTTAGAATTGCTTAAGAAGTACTTTTGACTGGTTTTATGTGGCAATATCAATACTATAATGGTATTAAAAACAATCACACAAATAGCAAAAGAAATTTATGACAAAAGACATAGAGACTATCATCAAGCTTTGCTTGCCACTACAACATGAAATTTTTATAAGAATCTGATTATAGATGCTGTGTTTTCCTGAGAAGTTCATGAAACCATTGTTCTGAGATTGTTTGATGGTGCTAGTCAAAACTGATCAGGTCTGGCAAGGTACTGGAAAATAATGTTTTCAGCATAAATCCTCAGAAGTTTATTAGTGTCAATGCCCTTTCAGAGATGCAACCAAGTGTAGAATTTGGCCTTTCCTATTTATGAATCTACATTTTTCATTATTGCTTACCCTGTTCTATTATCCATTCTGTTTCAGTTATTCCCTTCCCTTATCAGTTGCTCTGCTCTCACAGAAATAGAAATTAGGCAATTAACTATCCTAATCACTCTCTTTTATTGAATTATTAAGCACTTCAGAACTTTAAATGTAATAGATTTATTGATATGTACTAATAAATTAATAAATTTATTAAATACATTATGTAATAAACTTATTGATGAAGTAATAAAAATGCCAATTTCCATTATCTCAGTTCCATCTCTCTCTGATTGAATTATGTTATATTTTTTAATAATTAAACTGTCTTGTATACAGTTTTCCATATATTGACAGAAATGGGACAGAACAACCATCTCTAGCAGTGCTGGATTTCTAGGTTATTCTCCAGCTCTCCACTGTAATTCTATAGTGCTTCCCATGCCATAACACAAGACAAAAATTCCAGTCTGCAGGAGGAAGAACCCAACTGCCTGTGAAAAAAAGTCATTTTGTTATTTGCAAAGAGCTCAGACAAGCCAAAAGGTTCTAATCACTACTTCAAAAGTTTTTTAAATTGACCTGCAACAGCTTAGTTACAGTAAAAATTGAATTTAAAAAATATACTGATTCAATTCTTTGACTACTCTTCTTAGGCTGACAAGAAGTGAGGAACCAGACCATTAGGTTTTTCCTGACCAAAATAGTTTTTTCCACAAGTATTTAAGTGGAACTTAACTTTTTGTAACCTTTTTTTAAAGGTTATTGACCTTTAAAGGTCCCTTCCAAGATTCTATGGTTCTATGGAAAAGCCACAATATTAATATTATTTTCAGCATCTGAACACCATACCTGGAACAGTATTATATATGAAATCTAAACTAAATATAGCAGTGTGCCCACCCTCTCATAAACAAGTATTAAGGTGGTCCTAAAGACTGATCCACATATTCTATTTCTAATTCTCCACAATTTTAGAACTTTAAACAAAAAAGGATGAGAAAACTCAAAGGGAAGATTTATTGCTTTTGAAAATTTGCCAGTTAAAGCCAGGAATATCTCCTCTAGGCTACATCAGGGATTGCAGTTCTAGAAAGATAATAAGGGAGAACATATTCTTAGTTCATATAAAACATCTAACTCTCAACAACCAAACTCCTAGCCACTTCTTAAAGACCAACAGTAGATTGATGTACTTATGCTTCAGAACATTCTAAGTACCAGCTCCATAATTTGTTATTCAAAATCCATTAAATATTATTATTCACTTTGACATTATCTTCCCTAAAAAGGGTGCAATCAGGCATGCTCTGTTACTTTTCAGTATGTCCTTGTGCTGGTTTTGGTTTGGGATAGACTTAATTTTCCTTCATAGTAGCTAGTATGGGGCTGTGTTTTGGATTTGTGTTGAAAACTGTTGATAATATAGGGATGTTTCATTATTGCTGAGCAGTGCTTGCACAGAGCCAAGGCCTTTTCTGCTTCTTATACTGCCTCAACAGCGAGTTGGCTGGGGGTGCACAAGAAGCTGGGAAGGGACACAGCCGGGACAGCTGACCCCAACTGACCAAAGGATATTCCATACCATATGACAACATGCTCAGCATATAAAGCTGGGGGAAGAAGAAGGAAGGGGTGGACATACGGAGTGATGGCATTTTGTCTTCCCAAGTAACTGTTACACGTGATGCAGCCCTGCTTCCCTGGAGATGGCTGAACACCTGCCTGTCCATGGGGAGTGGTGAATGAATTCCTTGTTTTGCTTTGCTTGTGCGTGGCTTTTGCTTTACTTGTTAAACTGTCTTTATCTCAACCCATGAGTTTTCTCACTTACTCTTACTCTTCTGATTCTCTCCCTCATCCCACTGGGGTTGTGTGTGGGGGGGTGGTGATGAGCAGCTGTGTGGGGTTTATTTAGTGGCTGGGGTTAAACCACAACAGTCCTGGAGTGCAGAAATTAAGATGATTCTGTACCAAAACTATGGACACTCCAAATTTACATGATTATCCTATTTATATTAGCAATAAAGACAGTAAGGGCTAACTTTACGTGGCCAGAAATTAGTAGGCTGAGGAGAACTAGAAAAAACTGAATGGGACCTTGCCTTTTTCCTTTCCTTTGTAATAATGATTGGGGCATCAAATATTCCTGTTCCTGACAATCCCATAAAAAAAGCTGTTCATCTTTTTTTTTTTAAATTCTAACCAATTTTTCAAAAGGACTGATGGATAAAGCCACAATTTCATCTTCAAGATATGCATCACCAGTATGTTTATTGATAGAGCAAGCATTTTTCTGAGGAAGTATATTTCAAGTAATCATATATTCAACACTTTGCTTGAGGAGGCAATAATGCAAATGCCAGTTTCAAAAACGTTGATCACATGCATTATTCTTTGTTGGAAGCAATGCCTGAGAGGAGGTTAATATAAGGAATCATACAATACCAATAGAATTATTCTGATGTTAATGTTATGACAGCTGAGTTCACTGTCATGCTGGCAATTGCATTCTGAATGTAGTGCCACAACAGTGTTTAATATGTTGACCCGGGCCTCTACAGCTTCTTTTCAATCAATTAAAGCATTCTACAAAAGAAGCCAAGTCGGTTTCCTAGGAAAAATGCAAGGAGTTCATATATTCAGTTTCATGGGGAGATATGACTTAGTCCTTAAAGACCTCATGGATTAACAGCTGTCATAAATAGAGATCCCACACTTACAACATAATAAAGCTGCACAGATTACTAAACTATGCTTTAAGATGAAACAGAAGAAATGACAAAGGCAGTATGGTGAATGGTAAAAATTATGTTATGAGGTCATGCAGAGAGAATAACAATCCTTTCTCTTCTTTTGCTGGTTTTGTCTGGAATAGAGTTAATTTTCTTCATAGTAGCTAGTATGGGGCTATGTTTTGGATCCGTGCTGAAAACAGTGCTGACAGTATAGAGATAGTTTTGTTACTACTGAGCAGTGCTTACACAACAAGGCCTTTTCTCCTTCTCACATCACCCCACCAGCAAGTAGCATGGGCGCACACAAGAAATTGGGAGGGGACACAGCTGGGACAGTCCACAGTGCCAGAATAATCTGTATTATCAGTGTCTGGCAGGCCAACTAAGAGTAACAAATAGGAGGCTTGCCAAAGGCCAGTCCTCAGGTAGAGCTGGTAGGATATGCCTTAGGTTTCTCAACAGAGAGGAAAAACAAAACAAAATTAATCTTCTGACTCCCAGTAACAAGGAGTAAGATGGCCTGTAAGGCCGAATTTGAAGTCTAAATCCTCTTTCCTGTTCATATACTCCACATGTGTTAAGACAAACTCTGTCAAGTATAGAGGGTGATGAACTTTTGTATTTGTGCTAAAACATAATTACGACTCATATTTTTTCTAAAATTGATTTATCACATAAAAGCATCTTTTTGCATGAGGCAGGAGCTCAGAACTATGGTTTGTAGGGCTCCCCAATTTTCTTCTACTTATCTGACATCTATCACAGCATGTTCAATATAACCAGTTCTGCTTTAGGCTACATATACTGAAAATATCTTTCAAATTCCCTAATTCTGAACAAACATAAGCAACAACAAAAAAGAAGGTAAAAGAGAGGAGAGGGGACAGAGAGAAGACAGAGGAGAGAGGAGGGAGGAGAAGATGAAAGATGAGAAAAATGAAAGCAGGAGAGGAGAGGGAGAGGAGAGGGAGAGGAGAGGAGTATCTGTTTCGGAGATGGGAGGAACAAGGACATGACTTGGGTCTCTTGGACTTCATCCCCGACTATACTTCTGCTTTATGTGCAAGACACTTAAACGTTACTAAAGGTAATCGTAAATGTTAAGAAATATGACTCCATGTCTGAGTTTTGCATTTTTAAAACAATAGGTAATTTAAAAGATACTGCTTTTGATGTAAAAAAACCCCCACAAAGCCAAACCAACAAAAATCTATAAAAGGGAAGTTGTAATACATGCCCAATTATGTTCTTCTACCAAGGCCGGGGCGTGGGGGGAGAGGGAGGTGGGTGTGGTGGTGTTTGTTGAGGGTGGGTTACAGCATTTGTTAGAACAACTTCCGAGCCGTAAGTTCTAAGAATACAAAGGGTAAATCTGTTCCAAGTAATTGACTTCGCATTTTAAAATATTGGCTTCTCTGTTAGAAAAAAAGAAAAATTTCGTTGTACTTTCTGCTTCACTTTATTTCTATAGGAATACATTAATTTCTCAGAGTATATATTCTCAGACACAACTTTTGAAAATGTATTTAACAAGCACGTATTGATGACAGCTCGGATTAGGCTTCCATAGGACTGCAGGAGTACCAAACACAAGATGCCTAGCAGTAAAGGAAAACAGCAAACTAACCAAGAGTGCTTTCTTAGGCTAATACACTTAGAGTCCATAACGATATGTGCATTTTGCATTTCTAAAATGTCTCTTTATTTTGTTATATCTTTATCTATGCAAGCTTATGGCTAAAAGGGGGTTTTTAATTTTTATTTTTTTCATGTTCACCTTTAGCTGTAGTGTCTTCTCTAAATTTTCAATCTTCCTTTCAGCTATTTCAAGCTTCCTTAGCTCCTCTGACTTTCTAAAAGAGCTCTTTGGGGACAGAGACCTTGAACGTTTCACAGGTGGTTCCTGGAGAATAAAACAAGGACATGGTTGAACTAGTTGGAACACTGGATTATGAAAGACATGCAGAATTAAAGAAGAAGTAATTTTGAATACTAATAATGAATTATAAAAAAAAAAAATCTGCATGGAATACCAGAGAAATAACAAGCAGAATTACCACAGCGCTACCACTAAAGGTTTCTCTGTGACTCGTTAATGAGAATATTCATTTACATTTACATTGTTTCTTTCAGAATAATGATGTCCCATTAGGGAAGACTAAAGGGTTATAGACTCAGAAATGCAAGAAACCTCATTACAAAGGAGGGGATAGAGGCTGGTCTAATTGCTCTATAAGGGTCCAAGGTTACACTTGATAGGACAACCAGAAACAAGAGGGAAAGGATTTTTTTCCCTTTGAAATAGTTTAACACACTGTGAAGTTGAAGGAACAATATGCTTGAGGAATATAAATACAACAGACAGTAGATCTTATACCATAATGACCATATGGTCATTAACTATAATGTGACTAACTAGAGACAAGAATATGTGTTTATATTATGTACAGCTTCATATAGCAATCTGGAGAAAGAATATGTGAAAGTAACACTTAAACTGGGCAGCTTTCTTGTTCATTCTATGTCATATGTCCTTACAGCAAAGAAAGACAGACCTCATTAAATTAGACTTTCTGATTTTCTGAATAACTTTGGTTAAGGACAGAGAAATCCTAACACACACTTAATACCAGTGAGGTAAAATGCTATTACATAAATAGACAAAGTCAAACAAAAACTTAAGATTAATTGTGACTATTGTTGTTGCATGCTGCCACTGTAAAATAACTATTTACAACTAAAGGAATTCAGGATAAAGTCTTCTTAAATAATGTACATTTCAACACTTTTACTATTCCATTAATTTAACTGAATCTTAAAGAAATCTTAATTAGCAACTGGAATTTTCTTTTAATTTGACCATCACTTTCAAGTATTAAATGTTTACATGACACTGTATACCACACTTTCATTTTAAATTGTATGGCTTTCCAAATAGAAGGACAAAAAATAATCATGAAATATCAGAAAATAAAATTGCATGTTTGAGAATTTAAATATTGTCACGCTGTTTTTGTCATTTGTTTTGAGGTTTCTTTTGCTTCTGAAATGGGCCTGAATGAGATAAAAAAATAAGAAAACCAAAACTGACCAGAAACCAAAACTAACATCTAGTAACAATTTTAGTACATTTAAAATCTGAATGTCAAATGGATATATTTTGTATATTCCTGTCAGTTCCTTATATAAGAGGACTAACTAGAAGAAAGTTTTAATAAACAATTTTTCCAAATTTATGGTTTCATATTGTCAGTAAAATATGGTACTGACTAAAAGTCCATCTCTCTGAAATAGTAAGATTACTGATTCAAATTTTTTTCTAAGAATTCTGGTAGAGCTATCCAAGAGTTTACTTTAGTTAATAGATGCTGATATTAATCAGTACGGGTTTTAACATTGCACAAAACCAAACTGATCTCTTTGAGATGTCTGAAGCAGAACATCCCAAGACCAACATATCAAAAAATCTACTCATCTTCAAATTCCCAGATTTCTTGAATAAACCCAAGATCTTAAATAAAATTCCTGTCTTCTCCATTTCCTAATTACTGCACACCCATACTATTTTCCCTAAAAATCCAGAATGCATTATTTTCAAGAAATGTTTTGTAATTAAACTTTATGTTTGTATATAGAAGACTTGGAAAATGCGTGATTTCTCTGAAATCAAGAATAAAAGGTCAAAGCATTGTACTTATTGCCAAATAGAAGGACAACAAAGGAAAATAAGTGCACCGACCAGCACCAAACTAAGAATAACTAGGTAGAGAGACTCTACAGAGGAATGGAGAAAATAGAAAAAAAATACAGAAAAATGTAAAATTCATAGTCTTGCTGTTTTAAAGGTGATCAGATACAAGGAGACACAACAATTTTTCTTATTTTTTTATACATATACACACAGAGAGAGTTCACATATATAGCTACCTGGGATTGTGCTGTGAATCTTTTTCACAGAACCAAGGTATGGAAAAGAATAGAGAAAAATTCTAACTAATCATGGACATGGAAATAATTCCCTGTGAGAACAAGGGGAATTGGTGATGTGCATTAAGCAACATTCTATTGTTTGAGTATGTTTTTACCTGTTCAGTGATCAGATAGGTCTGTGGACAGAAGGAGTTCGGTCTGGGCTTTACAGCTGCACATAGGTAGTTTGAAGGCAATCTTTGCTAAGAAGGCAAACAGTTTAATTTTCATACCAAGACAGAAGAGACTGCATAGTAAAATACACTGTAATTTGATTGCCTGGGGCTGATGCAAAATTCAATTTGGAAGATGGCATCTGTAATAATCTTCTCACAACTGCAAATTTTGCTGCTGCTGCCAGGTTTAAGCATTTAATTTTTAATTCAGTCCTCAAATTCTACAGTAAATTTAGACATACCTGTATTAAATATATAAACATATTGTAATAGTTTACACCTCCTGAACGTTTAAGAGTAAGAAAAAGTCCAGTTTTATGAGCAAAGAATGTTAATCCAAGTCAGTAAAGGGTAAAAACAGAAGAGTTTTCATCAAATTATCCTAAAACATGTTTACAAAACACTAAGACTAACAGCAGAAAACCAGAAATAACAGGCTTTGTAATATTAATAGAGATGAAACTTCATGACAGAAAATTTAATTAAAGAAATAGCTGGTAAGTGTTAACAGAGATACAGGAACCAGAAAAATTAAAAATGCCTATTTCTAAACAACCTTCTGTTACCCATCTGCACCATGAAAGACACCATAGAACAAAGGTGGAAACAGTCATATTCTTGAATTCAATAGGTTTTGCGTTGGATAGAGTCCCAAAACAAGGCCAAAAAAAGCAAACAAGGGAAGTCAGAACTCCTACTGAAATGTCTTGGATAACTTTTCTGCACACACAGATCAGATCAATGTCTGCCAGGACAGAGGACTAAAGACAGCGGGCAGAAATCTTAATGTTTTTTATCAGTTGAAGAAACAGAAACATTGTTGAAGCTGAACCAGAGGCTGACAAGATACAGGTGGGGTTTTTTGGAGACAAAAGATGGCAGATTCTTGATTCACTAATGTTTCAACAGGAGTTTTAGCAGTACTGCAAGTTAACTCATGCCTTTTGCTATCTTGACATTATAGACTTAGAAAAATGCTACAGAATGCATATCAATAAAAAGCAATTATAACTCCCATGCAGCATACAATGGGAAAGCTTAGCTATACAAAAAAACAAGGACTAACTGAATCAGGGAGCGGACATATGGATGGCAGTTTAATTAGGTCACAGAAATCATACATAGCTCACAAAGTTACAAAGTTTAAGCTCCAAAAAGAGCTCTAGGAAGATCAAGCAACTGACTCTTAAGTCTTTATACAAAACAGCACTCAGCTGTACTACTTTCCACAGAGATGGGGCTCTGAGAGTTACAGCTGCCTCTAAGTACACACTTCACAATATGAAGAAAAATGACACCACACATGCACATTTAACAAAGCTTCTAACCACCACATCATCTGTTTTGTAGAATAACTTGTTTCTATTACTCTGTATGACAGTAGGCAAGGGATTCAAATTTCTCCAATTCACAAGAAACACTAGCCTATAGATGTATATATATTACTGCATTCTGCAGAACCAAACATAGGTGGAAGCATACAGTCATGTGGCCACACATCCCAATTCATCACACAAGTGGCAAGTTTCTGTTTTGTCCCCGGCCTCTTCTTTTTAACACCTTTCCAACTATTTCCACTTTCAAAATCTTTGGCTTTTTAGAGCAGAAAGCAATTAAAGCCGTGTCATTCTGATCAGAGGTGATTCTACGCTTATTTATTCTTTTGTATCCTAGGAATGTATATAAGAGGGGGATGGAGGGTTAACACAACAGTCTTTGTGGAGCCAAAAAGGTCACCGCTGTAAAACAAGAACTGTATATCCAACATATACTTCCTGTCAAATCACGTCCTAGTAACTTGTCATGAATATTTCTGTCATAAAAAACTGAATAACAAAGTAATGGCAAGATAGTTCATTGCAAGGGAAAATTAGTAAACACTATTTTTCTATTTCTTACGTATATATTTGGGTCCAGGAAGGCTGGACAGTCTTCAAGAAGGAAATCTTAAAGGCACAGGAGCAGGCGGTCCCCATGTGCCGTAAGAAGAGCTGGCGGGGAAGGCGACTGGCCTGGCTGAACAGGGAGATTTTGCTGGGACTCAGGGAGAAGAGGAGAGTTTATCACCTCTGGAAGAAGGGGCAGGCAACTCACGAAGAGTACAAGGATCTTGTTAGGTCATGCAGAGACAAAATTAGAAAGGCAAAAGCCCAGCTAGAACTCAAGCTGGCCACAGTCATAAAGGATAACAAAAAGTGTTTTTACAAACATATTAACAGCAAAAAGAGAGGCAAGTAGAATCTCCATCCCTTACTGGATATGGCGGGGAACACTGTCACCAAGGATGAGGGAAAGGCTGAGGTACTTAATGCCTTCTTTGCCTCAGACTTTAATAGCCAGTCCAGGTATCTGCAGGGTATTCAGCCTCCTGAGCTGGAACATGAGGGTGGAGAGCACAATATACTCCTCATAATCCAGGAGGAAGCAGTCAAGGACATGCTAAACCACCTGGACACCCACAAGTCTATGGGGCCTGATGGCATCCACCCGAGAGTACTGAGAGAGCTGGCGGAGGAGCTTGCCAGGCCACTCTCCATCCTTTATCAGCAGTCCTGGTTAACAGGGGAGGTCCCAGACGACTGGAGGCTTGCCAATGTGACACCTATCTACAAGAAGGGC
>NW_010526978.1:18742-20186 GCF_000687285.1 Phaethon lepturus
CCATGCAATGCGACAGGCTGGGAGAAGAGTGGCTGGAGAGCTGCCCGGCAGAAAAGGACCTGGGAGTGCTGGTTGACAGCTGGCTGAACACAAGCCAGCAGTGTGCCCAGGTGGCTAATGAGACTAACAACACCCTGGCCTGTATCAGGAATAGTGTGGCCAGCAGGAGTAGGGAAGTGATTGTGTCCCTGTACTCGGCACTGGTGGAAGTAGCACCTCGAAAACTGTGTCCAGTTTTGGGCCCCTCATTACAAGAAGGACATTGAGGTGCTGGAGTGTGTCCAGAGAAGGGCAACGAAGCTGGTGAGGGGTCTGGAGCACAAGTCTTATGAGGAGCAGCGGAGGGAAATGGGGTTGTTTAGTCTGGAGAAGAGGAGGCTGAGGGGAGACCTTATCGCTCTCTACAACTACCTGAAAGGGGGTTGTGGTGAGGTGGATGTTGGTCTCTTCTCCCAAGTAACTAGCGATAGAAAGAGAGGAAATGGCCTCAAGTTGTGCCAGGGGAAGTTTAAACTAGATATTAGGAAAAATTTCTTTATGGAGAGAGTGGTCAGGCTGCCCAGGGAGGTGGTGGAGTCACCATCACTGCAAATGTTCAAAAAAGGTATAAATGTGGCACTTCAGGACATCGTTTAGTGGGCATGGTGGTGTTGGGTTGATGGTTGGGCTTGATGATCTTATAGGTCTTTTCCAGCCTTAATGATGCTGTGAATCTGATGCCTTAATGATGCTGTGAATCTGGTTCTGTGATCATAAATCCAGAATGTTTCTACAATTCTCCTTACTGTCTTGCCTAAATACAAAGTATTTGTAACCTGTCAATTTAGTTCCCAAAAGTTTTAACAGAGACTGCATGCATATGTGAAAAAGTGCACATATCAAACAACTCTGAGTATTGAAAGAGCATGACTAGGATATACATATCAAAATAGAAAACTATTATCTGCAATAGGATTTAAAAGTTTGTATTTAGTTTTACTCAAGGGAGTGTAACTGCTTTATTCCTGACATATTGATCAGTTCAGGACAAACACAGTACTCTCATTTATGTTATTCTGAGGTAACAAAAAATTACATTGTGGTGGGTTAACATTGACAAAGTGTCAGGGACCCACCCAACTACTCACTCACTCACTCTGGTTCCTCAACAGGACAGGGGGAGAAAATAAGGTGAGAAATCTCGTGGGCTGAAACAAAGAAATGGAGGTTGCTTACCATTCCCTATCATGGGCAGACTTGACTTGGGAAAAAATGAATGTAAGGTGCTGCCACTTAAAATGGGTAGTAAGAAGTAAAAAAACCCACAATTAAAACAACACCTTCTTCCCCACCGTGCTTCTCAAACTCAACTTCACTCCTTCAATCCTGACTTCTCTACCTCCTGCTGAGCAGCGCAGGGGTATTGAGCATGGAGGGTTACAGTCAGTATATAACAGCTCCTCTC
>NW_010526978.1:20265-30364 GCF_000687285.1 Phaethon lepturus
TCCTCCTCACGCTTTTCCCCTCCTCCTCACACTCTTCCCCTCCTCCAGCGTGGGTCCTCCATGGGCTGTCAGAAGAACAGCCTGTTCTTCCTGTCCTCCTGTCAGAAGAACCTGTTCCAGCATGGACTCCTCTTCACTGCAAACATGGCAGTTTCCATTTCCACCTGCTTTGGTGTGAGCTCCTCCACAAGCTGTAGTGTGGACGTTTGTTCCATGGTGGTCCTCTCCATGGGCTGCAGGGAAATACCTGCTCTGGCCCTTGGAGCACCTTCTCCCTCTCCTCCTTCTCTGACCTTGGTGTTTGCAGGGCTGTTTTCTCACCTTCAATTCTTCACTCTACACCAGCTGTGCAGCATTTTGTCCTTTCTTAAACACTACATGCTCCTGAACAAATGTTCTAAAATACGTCTTTTCCCAAAAGTAGCATACAGTGCAGGATATTGAGAAAGAACAAGCCATACAGTTTTCAAAGGAAATGTTATGAGATACCAAATGTGGGAAAATCAGGAGATATCCAAGGAAGCAGAACATGTTGGTCCATCCTTGTAGACTATTTATACTACACAGAAGCATGTCCCTATTTGTTTCCTTCCTACAGAAATCTCTTGCATGCTTCCCATGTTCTATACAATCACAATTTAAAAAAACAAATTTTAAATGACAAAGAGGCTGAACAAACTGAAAAACAACATGACTTCAGCTAACTTAATAAACCTATTTAAGCCATAAAATTATTTATGATCAATTTCACTAGCTATAGTTTATAGCTGTCACTGTTACCTGGTGCCTAAATTTAACAGCAAGTCATCATGAAAGAGGCAGTCCAGCACTATACAGTGTAATAAAAAGTCAAACATATAAACTTCAAAGGAACATTGTTGTCATTCTTCATAGAAAAAAGTACTACACACTTTAAAAATCAAGAATCTGAAAAAAAAAAAATCCTTTTCATTTATAAAATCATCATAATAACTGTTTATATTTTTCTCATTTTCCTTACAGGGAAAGATGGTCATTCTGATATATACCACAAAATATCTGATAAATATTCATTTTAACAAACCTACAAAGAATTTATCCTTCAAATATTTCATTTAATTAAGAATCCTTTCTTCAGTATTTAATAAGGTAAAACCTTCTACTCCCAACAGCTATTTTAACAAGTCTTTGGCAGATAACACACAAACCATTCAAACAAGCTTCCAGAATTATAAGCAGCATCAACAGATATTAAAATTATTATCTGGACCCTTGAGCAAAAATGTTTGGCTTTACCAGCCTGACTTAGAGAAAAATACACAAGGCAATAAAGTTATCCTACCTCATGCTTTCTTCCAATCCTTATATTGTTGCTTGCCAGAGTATCGGTAGCATATAAATTATGCTCTGGTAAGTTAAGACTTGCTTTTTTCAATTTTTCCTGCAAAAGGTCGATTTCAGATTTTTGCATTGTAATAAGACACTGTAGCTCACTTAAAGAAGGCTGTTGAAATACCTAGAAAATGATAGTACAGGTATATTACATTAGTAACAAAAAATCAGAAGCATAACAAACCATTTAGATAAAATTGCCTAGAGAAACACGTTACCAATATTGCAGTAACATGTGAGAGCTGTAAACAGTCCTGCTTCTGTAAATGACTCATGAATCCATAATCAAAACCAGACCCCAAACTGTCAACTAAACATTTTCACACCCCACGCCCACCACGTATTTTCCAAATCCAAATTTACAGTCTTAACAATGGTTGTTTTATACAGATGTTTCTTCTACAGCAACCTGTTCTACTATGGTATTTTGAATCTCACATGTTGTCAAAATTTCTTGATAAAATATTTTACTTCCTAGACTTGTTTCTGGTGAAATTTCAAGTTGGTAAGTATCACTGACCTATCAAACATTGGAAAAAAAAAAAAACTTAACTGCATATTCTGTCAATAAAGATACTCTTAGCTAAAAATTGCCTCAGAGAAGTACATCTGTAATGTAAATCTACAACATGTATCCACTATGTCCATAAACTCAGACAGCACAAATGTTGTGGTCAAACTGAAGACTTACAGAAAAAATAGACGGTAATTCTAGATCACAGTGTTACTCAAGGCAGATGTGTCATTTCACAAAGCCATGAATTCCAGGCCCCTTCCCAGCTATCAATCTATTCACAGCAATTCCTTGGCACAATACAACACTGCCACACACTGCTCACCTTGGGCCTGTTATAAAACCTGTTCAGACCAAACCACGTTTTCATTGGTACCAGCTACCTTTAAGTCATATCGCCAGTGTCCCAAGAGCAGACTCATGTGTGTGCACACGACCAAGAGTGTTCAAGTTACCATGGCTTGATAAATTACTCTTTGTCACCTCAGTTTTCATTAACTACCTGTGATCACACCCCACTGCCTTACAACCACAAGGCAAAACATTTTTGGTTTAGCACAAGCAAAAGCAATATGCCTGTTGTGGCAGTCTATGGCAATCACAAAGTGAAATGCTTTAGCTCAAACCTCCTCCACAGTGCTTTAAAGCTGGAGACAGAACGTTCACCTTGCAACAGCTGTGCCGGACAAAGACAATATTAATTCCCAGATGGTCAACATATCCAGGCAGCTGGAGGTTAGCACCCCAACACTATTACTGAAAGAAGGGATGACACAAACACCCTCCCTAATCAACTGCATAAATAAAAGGGCAGGTTAGTTTAAAAAGCCAATGCAAGTGGCTGGAACTGACGCAGCTGACTTTGCATGCACTGATTAAGGCAAACTCAGGGACCCTCTAGTGCCAGCAGTGCTCTGACAGCAATGATAAGCAGATAGAAAACCGTAAAGTCTTCCATCAAAAAAGTCTGATCCAGAAGAAAACTTTCTCAAGACTGACTAAAAGTTTTATTTTACACATACTTTCCCTAATTAGCAAAGTTCTGATAACCTGACTTGCAACTGTTTGAGCATATTCTCAAGACAAATACTCATTTCAATAGAGAAGAAAGGATTTGGTACAATTATCAGTTGTTCCTACTATCTCAATTACTGTTAAGCCCCAAGTAGAACAAATAAGGTATACTGACAAAAATCAAAAAAGGCAGTGTAAAAAACATTAAACAAAGCAAAAAATCTCCAAATTCATGACAATCAAGACATGAGATGGTCCAAAGTTTCTTAAAATCAAGCAAGCAAACACCCTAGTAAGCTTAGTATTTAACAGAAATACATAAATGGCCATAGACTTTTTATTTCTTTTTCTGCAGAATATTAAGTCTTTCATAAAGCATACTGTAAAATCACACTTTCTACAAATAAACCTCAAATTAGAAATATCAAGCACTTACTTTGGAAAAAGCGCAACTCCTCATACAGCAAGCAAGCACAGGAAAGTTATCTGAGAGTAGAAGTTGCCCATGCTTTTGCTGACTGTTCATTAAATAATTCCTGTTGCTCATTTTGCATAATTTAGACCATATGTAGTTGCAAACAGATGTTAACATTTAAAAGAAAATTGGGCATTTTGTTCATTTGACCAAAACCTTAGCACTACATAAAAAGGATAGAAAAAAACAAACAAAAGCTAGAAGACAGAAATAGTGCCAGTAGATAAGGGAAATGTAGTTACATTTAAGCTATATAATTTTTTTTTTACTTGAACTTTATTCTTTCTTATTAAGAAAGAAAAATACACCTACCAACTTGTCCCATTTTATTGATTTCTCAACTGTATGTAAAAAAATACTTCTACATATATCATAGATTGTACAATTACATTAGTAAGCAAAAAAAAGAAGCAACACCTTCAATCTGTTATAGTAATTTTAATTCATATTACTGTTACTTTAAAAAGTCTACAACTGTTAAATGTTGCTGACTTTTAAACCATGAGAATAACACAAATTTAGGTAATTATTAACTTCTTACTGTATCACTACTTTTTAATTTCTTCTTTCAAAAATGAAATGCAGAGTGTTTTGAAATGTAAATCCATTTAAGAGTCACAGAATATATCAAATCCTTGCTCCTCTATGTCAATGAAGTTCTGCTACTGACTTTAATAGGACTGATAATATGAACAGTAGTATTCATTTGTTTTGGGTTTTTTTTCTTCTCCCAAAAGAGATCTCTAGAAATTACCATGCTAAATTACCATAAGTGATACTTATTTCAAATTAAAATACTGTAACGGCACAGTTTCTAATAAAATTCTTACAACAGTCTTTGTGCACATGCATACCCACAGATATTTCTTGGAAAACTAAATCGAACAAAACCAGTCAAAGATCTTAACTTATACCTCCAAAATGCCTATATTTTTACCTTCAAAATATTCAGCAGATCGCTGTTATCAGTACAGACCTTGCTATATAATTTGGGTCTACGATACTGTCAAAACCTGCTGAACTATTTAAGTGTGCATGTAAAGTTTTTTCAGTTTCAGGAATTCTAAGAACCCACATGTAACCTGAAGAGACCCATTTAAAAATTGAGGTTTTGCTTATCAATGGATTCCAGTTTAAAAAAAGCTGTATATCAGTTTCTGTTAAATTTAACATATCCTTCACTACTTGATAAATATTATTCTGTATTTCCTAGCCTAGAAGACTTCATTTACTCAAATATCTAGAGAATTTTCAAACATGAATTTTTAAGACATGAAAAGAGATCTTCCAAAGGTAGAAAGCTGGGTAAAACTTCTCTGTCTGGTCTTTTGTTTCAGATTCATGTCTATTTAACTTTAAATTACTACACTTTTATGTACCAAGTCATCCTTGGTTAAGAGCAAAAAAGTCACCGTAGTTAGTGAAAAGATTTGGCTATTATAAGAACCTCAATTCCTTCTGTATAAAACATGATTCTATGAACAACCTAGCGTTTCAAGATTTACACATGAAGAAAGAAGTGTAATTTCATCAGATCCTCAGGAAGAAATGTGACCTTTTCTTGGCTTTTCACTTTCTAGCTTTACATCTGAACTCTTATTTATAATCTAAGAACTAAAAGAAATACTACAATTAGTAAGGCCAAAATGGCAAATAATTTGGACTGTAACAGAGCTCTGATGTAAAAATCCTAATATCAGAAAAAAAGCACAGTATGGTGTTTCAAGACTGCAGAAAACATTCGACATTTAAGCTCTGTAAGGAGAATGTAGTCCAATTTCATAGTAAAGATTAGAAATCTGCAATCCAGAAAAATAAAAACAAGTTTCATGCTAAGAGGCAGCACCACCAGGTTTTTCCACAGCTTCTGTCTCAGAATTATTATTGTAGATTTTTGATCTCATGAACTGAGATAGTAACTCACCTCAACAAAGAGTTCCATGAAGGTTCACTTCCTAAAGACCATTCTGAATCCTATGGCTAAAACTAAAATTCCCATGAGACGATCATTTCAGTGTACACATAACGTTGACCCTCTTCACAGTCACAGAATCACTAGATTGGAAAGGACCTTCAAGATCATCAAGTCCAACCATTAATCCAGCACCACCATGTCCCCTAAACCATGTCCTGAAGCGCCACATCCACACGTTTTTTGAACACTTCCAGAGATGGCGACTCCACCACCTCCCTGGGCAGCCTGTTCCAATGCTTGACCACCCTCTCGGTGAAGAAATTTTTCCTAATATCCAGTCTAAACCTCCCCTGGCGCAACCTGAGGCCATTTCCTCTTGTCCTATTGCTGGTTACTTGGGAGAAGAGACCAACACCCTCGTCACCACAATCCCCTTTCAGGTAGTGGTAGAGAGCAATGAGGTCTCCTCTCAGCCTCCTCTTCTCCAGACTGAACACCCCCAGTTCCCTCAGCCGCTCCTCATAAGACTTGTGCTCCAGACCCCTCACCAGCTTCGTTGCCCTTCTCTGGACACGCTCCAGCACCTCAACGTCCTTCTTAGAGTGAGGGGCCCAGAACTGAACACAGGATTCAAGGTGCGGCCTCACCAGTGCCGAGTACAGGGGCACGATCACTTCCCTGCTCCTGCTGGCCACACTATTCCTGATATAGGCCAGGATGCTGTTGGCCTTCTTGGCCACCTGGGCACACTGCCGGCTCATGTTCAGCCGGCTGTCCACCAGCACCCCCCGGTCCCTTTCCGCCGTCTATCCACCTACATGTTGAGTGCAGTAAGAGAAGGCTTTCTCTCAGGTTTAAGCATCTTAGATTAGATTATACCTGCATTACAAAATCTAGCTTAACAGAATCATGGTTTCTTCTTTCCCTTAGCAGAATCACTTTATATCATAGGTTATTTTATCACAACAGACACATAATTTTTTCATACTGAAACTCAATTTAGCATGAAAAACATATATTCCAAATAAATGCCAGAGGCTAATTTGTGTTTTAAACAACAAATACAATCAAGAAAGTATTTAGCAGACCTCTCACTCCTTTTACACTTACATGTCTTCTCAAAGTAAGGAACAGCTGATGTTTTCTAGATGCATTAATCAACATGAAGCATAAGCACCATCTTCACCACCACTGTACTTATGGAAGGAAATCCAATGCCACCTTTTCAATGCTGCCGTTGTCAGATCGGAAACAGTACCAAACAATATGGAGAAAACACAGCTATGCTCCACCATACTTCTATTCTGCATGACTTTCCTTAACTGGCAGAAAAGAGCAGGTGTCAAGGGAATGGATATCTAAGAGTTTCAGAAATAATAACACAGCCTTCTGTGTATTCCTGCTCCCCCTCAACTTCCTCAGTACAAAGCTGTGCTACCACTAACTGCACAGCACCAAAACCACCAGCTAGGAGGAGACAGAAAAAGCTTTTCTATAAGAAGATATAAGCTCACTCTGCTTCAACCACAAACTGGCCAATAGGCACACAGTGGCTTAGTAAAGGCTAAAACATCTTTTATCTCAAGAATACAACAGAGTTTACACACACAGCTCAGACTAGAGGAAGGGTGCACACTTCACCAGGATATCTGAGTTAGGAAACAGCATTTTTCACCTACAGCAACCAGTTGGCTCAAGATCCATATCCCAAAGTTTTCTTCCAGTCAAACTCCAGGAATCCAGTGCCATATGCCACACAAAGCCATAATGGAGGAAATGTCCAGAAGCAGTTTATATATGGGAAATAAGAATCACTTCCCAGGTTTACTCATACTCTATTACTGAGTCAGCTAGCTGGGCAGCTAAGTCAGAGGCAATGCTCACCTCAGCATCCTTTGCAAGCTACTTCATTTTACAGCTTGTAAATCCAATCATCACAGCTTCATCTCTATTTACTGCACATACTTCTAGGATGGGGACCAGTAATGAACTGTTGAAGAGCAACTTACTCAGCCTGGACCTTGATCTCATGTGTCCCATGAGTTCTCAAAAGGGGCTAAAAGCCAGTGAAAGGGGTTCCACCATCCATCCACCCTCATAATGTTTATGTTTGGCATCCTCCAAAATCCACATAATTTTTATCATATGAAAAAGAGCACTCTGATTATATAATAATGAAGAACAGGGAGGGGAAAAAAGGATACAATCCCTTTATAAAGACCATGCGGCCACCACATCAGGTATGAATGATTTATTTTATTCATCAATGGAATTAGACATCCTGTTATAAAATCAATGTTCTGAATTATTAGGGAAAATATGCAATTATAAGATAAGAAAAAATATTTTTAGTGTGGAAAAATGTTCAATAGTCATCACAGGAAGTCTCAAGACAAGGCTGGATTTCATTAAGGCTTTTTGTAAAACACAAGAGGAAAACTTTACAGAATGAGAACAATCAGCCATTGGAATAACCTCCCCAGGGAAGTGGTGTATTCCCCAACAAAGGACACTTTTAAGATTCGTCTGGACAGGGTGCTGGGCCATCTTGTCTAGACCGTGCTTTTGCCAAGAAAGGTTTGCCCTGATCATCCTTGTGGTCCTTTCCAACCTGATATTCTATGATTCATATGATTTCCCCATACATTTGCTGGAGTGGCAACTTTTTAGTTGCAAGTACACAATAAAACTGGGCAGTTTATTCATAAAACTGGTCAGAACAGCAGCAAGCAAAGATCCAGGCAAGTTGAAAACATCAGTACTATTTCCTCTAATGCATTACAATTAATAAACATTAGAAATAGAATATAACACTACAGAAGCCCAAGTAATTGCTGTTAAAGTATTTTGTATCTTTATATTTTATGAAGCAATACTTTACAACTGTGACTTAAAAGTTTCTATTAAGTATAATTACTTCTTTTTTTTTTTTTAAGAACTTTTACGGCATCTATAGCATTTTAATTTTCAAAAAGGTTATTAATTAGTTACCAGAAGGTTTTACTTGACTAACTACACCAAAATGTAGACAGTATTTCTTCAAAGATTTTAAGATATTTTAAGATATGTATTGACATACTGGAAGTTATGAGGCAAGTTTTAAAAACCACATTTTTCTGAGTTACAGATTCAGTACATAAACCTGCATCTGATGGTGAGATTACTCCTAAAAAAGCAACTTTGTTGTCTGCTGAACTATTACACTATGATCACAAGTAAAAATCAAACCTGTGCACTAATGGTGTAAACTAGGGACTGTGCTTGTTATGCATTATCATCTCTGTACATTAGAACCTCAATCATACTCAAACAAATTCACTAAAGTGTGGTTTTCAATCTGCTAACTATGCATTCCATAATAGCCTGTAATTATTAAAAACTGACAAGAAAGCTACGCCACCTGTGTTTATGTGAAGCCAGGTAATGAAAAAAACAACAACGCTGTCATCACCTCTCAATTCCTGATTGCATTATCAAAACTGTAGCCGAGTTTGGCATCTGGGTGTGACCTTGTTAACTGCTAGGGTAATTAAATTTATTCTATTGGGAAAAGGGATGATAAATTATTAGCAAGAAGATTTTGTTCACATTTTATTAAATTGGCCTGTCAAAGGGTCGGCCAAATTATCAAGGGCCTCATTTATTGGAGGCCAGCCATATTGCCACATCTGTTACAATTATTTATAATTTCAGCAGTTGAAAACCAACTGAGTTAGGCATCCGCCATGTAAAGTAATTTACAAATTATCTGATGAGGGAGTGTTTTAGCTTCTCCCTCATTTCTAGCCAGCAGAAAGCCGCGCTGTAATTACAGAACACGATTAGGTTCTTTGGGGAACTTATCTTGCACTCATAGCCATAGTAAGATGCAGCAAGAACATATGGAGGAGCTTGTGCTTCTACTCCCTGAAGCTCGTGACCCGCCTGCCGCTGAGCCCTTGAGTTGAATTTGAATGAGAGTGCCATGGCTAATGTTCTACACATGCACCATTTATGCCACAAAACAAATCGGATCACTGTTAATTATGAAGCAGCTATAATCAGGCCTTCACATCTGTGTAATGTGAAGCGCAGTAGGCTGTATTCCAATAATGTATGACTACCTTTGGGTCGCAAATTGCGAGCCATATTGCCTCAGTAGTAGTTACTGAATTCAAAGTAAGTCCTTTGATAAAAGCCCATCACAAAGATATTTTTATCCATTTTTTTTAAACACAAGCCTTTCTTTATCAGCTATTGACCAGAACATTTAAAGCATATGGCACAAGTTCATTAATGAACAGTAGCACACAGCACTCTAATTTAATGAAACCACTTGAGCCATAAAAATCAGATTTAGTTAATTCCCCCTTTCCCTTTTTTTTTTTCTTTTCTGCATCTAGCCTATACCCTGGACTCCAACATAATGTCATGGGTGATCTTGCTGTAAAATATAATTATTTTCTCGTACATTTATAAACAGATTTTATATTTTAATAGCCTGTGCATTTTGTAAGGTGGAATGGGGGGTGGTGCAGACAAACGGAAAGAAATTGAAAATTGGAAAGAAATGACCAAGTGGTTTCCTCTGCACAATCCAAAATTTAACCTGATAACAATTAATAGTCCATATATCATTTCTATTTTAGGAATTACTGTCTGGCAGCTGTCTTCTAACAAAAAAAAAAAATTCTTTATTCAGTGAAAAATCTTTCTGTGAGAAAGCAGCTAAACAAGCGGCACCCAGATGGCAAACCAGCTACAGTTTAATTAATCCACTAAAAGCCATTCAGTTTTCAGTAAGGGTAATGTAATTTTGAATAATTGTAGG
>NW_010526978.1:30395-34849 GCF_000687285.1 Phaethon lepturus
AATCACTAAACGTTCCTAAGTTTTATTATAGCGTCATGAATAGTGCCACTATAGAGCAGTTAAAGTTGAGTTGCTCTTTCCATTTTAAATCCCATATTTTCAGTATTTTAGTCCTTTCAGATTATTGTACATTGAAAATAGACAAATAGAACGTCAAAGTAAACTGAATGAAAATTAAACTGTTCTTCAAATACTGTTTTTCATTTCTGTCCTTTTAACAACCTAGAACAGGATGTAGATTAGTTTTCAAAAGTTATGCAGTACCTTCCTAAAGTACACTGCATTTCTTTCCTTTTTTAAAAAATAATTTCAAAAGCTGCACAAGACCACTATTCCTTGTTTTACAGATGACACACGCGTGCATCCTGGCACACCTACGATATTGCAGGTGGAGTCCCAAATTGTCATAGTAAAGCACACCCAACTGTAATCAAAATTGCATTTTATGGTGATCAAGTGCTAGCATACTGTGATCCCAATAGCAACAATGACTTCACAGACTATATTAGATAGATATAACTCCACATAGCTTTTCTGAGGACAAGGGTATGGCTTGAACCACAAACTCCTTTTTATGTGTCTGTATTACCCCAGAATTGTGCAGGTCAAATACAAAGACTTTCTAGAAGAAAAATAATATTACTTCAACACAGACCTGCATTTTCTCCTTTCCACCTTGTTTAAAAGACACATATACAAGTCATTTTAAGTGTAGTTTTGTAACACATTGTTATAAAAAAATGTTTGGAAACTAACAAATTGCTGCTGCTTCTTTGAACAAGAATCAGAGACATACTTATACTAGGTTTTTAAAAAGTGTTTAGCTGTAAACTACCATAATACACTTGCTATTAAAAAAGATTGAATTACATAATTAATATTAATATTGATATTAAAGATGACATGTAAAATTTAAAGTTCAAATTACACTTATCTATGTACTACAAGCACCAGAAAATACCTGCACTTTTCTATTGCAAACATATTTAAATATTGAGCAAATTTAACTTTACAAGCTACAATCTATACCTCTCTTTATTATAAGGGTAATAATCTCCAAATAACAGACAGTTTGCACCCTAAGGGAACAATTTGAAAAATATTATTGATATTGTCAATCACTAAAGACTAATTATTTACTCAGTACATTGTGTTGCTTAAATTGGTCAATTTCAATTCCACTTCACTTTCTTCAAAGCCCAAGCCTTCAAATAAAGAGTGATAAATTCTTTTGTCTTCCTCAATGTGCTGCAGTATTATATAGTTCTAAATGTTCACTATGATTTCATGTCATGTCCTATAGAAATACCTTTTTACTACAGTATTTGTTAGTTGTTCAAATAATTGTATTGAGATCCTTGCGTCCAATTTCAATTTTTTTAATAAATTAAATATTTCTAAAAACTGTGTATTTGTGGCAACCTTTGACCCATAGAGGGTGCAAGACAGAGACACTTTTAATGCAAATAATTTAAATGCGTAATTTTTCTAACAGTAAAGCCTAAATAAGTGTAACATAAAGAGCATTTTGTTAGGAATTAGTTTCAGTAGCTGAAATGGTCCCAATCTATAAAACGAAATTTACAGCACCACACTTTGAACAGGGTATCTGCCTCTTATTATGTTGTCTCATTAAAAAGAAATAGAAAATCAAGCATCAAAAATGGACTTTAAATACTCATATTGCAATACTACTATACTGGACAAAATCTAGAATCACTAAAATAAATGAGAGTTACACACTCCAAGTAAATTTTTACCACTTATATTTCAATCAAAATCAGTTTTTTAAAGACTGTACTATATAAGCATAATAAACTGAAATCACTGAAATACTGATGTTAGAAAACTTGTAAGTCACACTCTGATAATATGACTTGAAGGATTTTTGCATGTCAACAATGGATACAGTTTGTCTTGACACATTTTGTTTATATATTTCTTATATAAATCTTTCTGAACTCAAATTTTTATTTTAGCTACAAATCAGCATTTTTTTTCTAATACGCTTAAGTTACATCTGTATACATTTTCTACTTTCATTGTTTTACTACTATTCTCTATTCTGCCTGCTTTTGGAAACTTCATGATGAAAAATGAAGATATTATTATAGAAGTGCAAGTGAATTCTGTATGGGATAGAATGCACATAGCTGTCAGATGCTACAGTTACAGATAAAAACATTTAAATATGTGTTAATTGCTGTTCTTTGATCGAGTATCATCTTTTAATACTGTCTTAAAGTCTGCACACATATATTTAAATATTTACCATTCACATGGGTAATAGTTATGGTATACTACTTGTATGATTCAATGTATGGCATATACCTCAGAGCTAACAATGAACACCAGTAATGACACAGAACCAAAACAAAAATTACATGAGATGAAATGAATCAAACCCAAAAGGCTTATATTTTGAAAACTATTTAAAGTAGTTTTGTTCTGTTCTTTTTTACTGTGTAGTCTGAGCATAGATCTAACTACAATGTCTTCCAAACATGCCTAATCTCTCTGATCAGAGAAAAGGTATGTGAGAGCTGCTGAATACACACATACTAAGATATAAATAGAAATTTACTCTAAAGCAGATTCAAATTCTTCATCACACACACTACCAGAATAGTCAAAATAAAATCAAGCAGAAGTTTGCCCTCACCAGCACAAGTGCCACACTGTCTTGATTAAGATTACAACATTAAAAAAGGCTTTCTTGAAAGCCTTCATGAAAGAAAACTGAGAAATTCTTGCCAATAAAGCCAATAATATAAAACTAATTTTTGACTGGGTATTATGAAATTTCAACAGCAAGAAAAGTTCAAATCCAGGAAAAAGTATGTGCTAACATATGCAACACTGATGTATAATGTGCCTGACTAGTGAAAGTCTGCAGAAGATATATTAGTGCTGTGAACAGACTTAATATGTCCTGCAGGATGAACTAGCAGCAAGGCACAAATTGGAACATGCACAAGAAATCAGTACTTTACAGTACAATGCAATTGTCATTTAAACCAACTTCTTTTTTTTTAGGAAGGATTGTTTTAAAAAATGGTAACAGGAAAACTAGTAGATGCCTACACTGCTTTGGTGTCCTGTTGATTCAGCTTCTAGTTCAAATTCATCGTATTCTACTGATGTTGCAGTCAAGAGACAGCAGAATGAGTTAGGAGGTTCTCTTAACCACATTTAACTTTACAACCAACCAGGATTCTGGTTATCTAACAGGTCACAGACATAATGACAGGTAATCACTTCTTTTCCCTGCAGAAACCTCAGCTGTGTAACCACACAATAATCATTAACTTTCTAACATTGATGCAGGATACTAAAGTTGGTAATGGGAAATTTGGCTGTCATCAAAATGCAGCCAATAATGAGGTTTATGATACATTCCCAAAAGGCATACTCTGGCCTTTCAACCAGAGCGAGACTGCATGTCAACAAAATATGGGATATTTGCCATAGCAGACTGGAAGAATGTCAGTCAAGGGAAAATATTACTGCTTAACATCTTGGTTCTCCTACAAACCTAGCAACTATGGATGCTACCTGTACTCATTTCCTTCCATGTGAGGCTGCTTCAGTAACACTAATCATTTGTCCCATCACAGCCTGGTTTAAGATTAATTTACTGAAAAATCAAGTTTCATACACTGCATTTAGCTTACTATATTACATTCATTGTCATAAATTGTCTGCTTTTGCTTCCTACCATATCTTATCGACTAGCATTGGTAAATATCTGACCAAGTTTGTGACAGATCACATAAATGTTCAACTGATGTATTTCTGCAGGTCAGACTGAACTTACATTCACTAACAAAACACCAAATTCTCTGAATAATCATGACAAGTACACTCCTTCAAATACACTGGGAGCTGAGAGAGTACCAGAGAGTATAAAAGACTGGGATAGGATCAAAATGGAAATATAGCAGAAAGCCAACAGAGGCCATAGGAAAATAATCATTTGCACCCATGTTCACCATTAAGTAATTTAGGACCACTTCACATTTGTAGCCTAATTTACACTGAGCATACTGGTTAATGCATTTCAGCTTCAGATGCCACTAGAAAGAGACATAAAATAAATCAACAAAAGTAATTCTAACAATTCACACACACTGGATGTGTTTCATTTAAAACATCCAAAGAAAATCAAGTATAAAGTTGAATCACCACTTGTAGTTTGTCATTAGCTTCCAAAATAGTGTTACTTTTAACCTCAGATATTTCCTAAAGTTCTTTTAAGAAGTAAACAAAATTGATCAGAGTGAAATTGTCTACTTGGATTTGAAATGGATTTCAGCAAAGCTCCACACCAAGAGGTCTTAAAGAAACCCAACTGCTGTATTTTAAGGGGAGAAAAAAAAATCTTACAGTTAAAGAATTGCTTTAACTATAAGAAGTAATGGCAATAAATGCTTAGTTTACTCAGTGGGAAAGAG